>NC_059273.1:8322500-8327500 GCF_017591435.1 Portunus trituberculatus
TGAGGGACCAGTCTAGCGATATATTCAGAAACACTTCCCTCTCTCACGGCGATCATTTTTCTAAAGTCGCAGAGACAATTAGCCGAGTTCTAAAGGTAATTTGTCTTGTTAGTAAGGCAGTAAACTTGTTAACATGGCACTAAAATTACAGAAATCCCCTTAAAAAATCCGTGTCACTTCAACTACAGCTCTTTGAAAATAGTGAAGATGTTGCGCAGAAGTGTTTCAGAATAGTGGGCCTGTGGTGGTGGTGGTGGTGGTGGTGGTGGTGAGTGGAGCAGGGAGGCTTTGCTAGAACATGAAAGGAGACACGTAGAGATGTTAAGATGAAGTGTTTGGTGCATTAATGGGGATTACAAATGGATTACAACGGGATTTCAAATGGTCACACTCCTATGCGTTCTCAACTGGGTGTTTAACTAGTTTCATGTTAAGTGTGAAAATAGAAACCAACTATAATGTGGAAGAAAAAATGTGTTATTTTCGATTATTATCTGTAGGATATGAATGCTTTGTGGTGATGTGAGGTGCGTAAAGTGTATAGGTACAGTGATATTGAAGGTGGCGGTGGTGGTGGTGATGGTGGTGGTGGTGGTGATGGGGGGAAAGTGACGGGCAGCGGCGGCGATGAGTATGGAGTAGTGACGATGCAGTGTGGTCAGTGTGATGGTGAAAAAGTCCCATTACCGTCACACTCACGCTCGGGACCTCCAGATGAACGTGACCCGGAGCACTCCCCAGCAGCTTAAAGACCACCCTACCCCCACTTCCACCCTACACACACACACACACACACACACACACACACACACACACACACACACACTCACACACCTCAGTCCATCACTCTTCCTTGCGTCACACACCCACGTCATACACCCAAGGCAGCTTCACAACACTCCATCGAACAAACGGCGTCACATTCCATCAATCCACATCACTTTCTGAGCGTCACTTTCGCTAACGTCACTCTCCTGCCTTCCTTCACTCACGTTCCTCGCTGTTTCACGTAACCCTTTGATTCCTGCGGCTCCTTAGTCTTAATTATCTGGCACAGTTACGGTCAGTCAAGCAATCTGCTACACTCTCTTCCATTGTGTTTTGGACCTAAATCAATTTTAACTCCTTCAGAACTGGGACGCATTTTTACTGTGAGTTTTGTGTATGATTAAACGATTTTATTTACATTGGAAAGGGTGTATTGAAATCAAAAGATTAATGACCAGAGTCTACTATTTTAATCTCCCACATAAGTTTCTGAAGCTGTATAAAATCACCAAATAGTTAGCAAAATTAAATATGAAGTGTCATGGTACTGAAGAGTTTAAAAGCGATCTATGGACAGCTTCCTTGCATAATCTTGCGATAGATTCTTGAGATAACGAGGCTTTACATTGAGGGAGAGAGTGGTGTGTTACTCAGTCTCTGTTGGTGACTCTACAAATGTAATAGTATAGATCGAAGGACACCACTGACAGCAAGAGTGATTGAGTTAATATCTTGTTTTACCACTAATAACACTAACACTAGAGTACACAAGAACATAGTGTATTTACAAGGCCAGGTGCTTCAAGATAAACTAACCTTACATTCTCTGTCTTATGAAGAAAAAACTGCATCACGTAGGAACCATTTATACTTCAAATTTGTACCCTGAATAGAACCTGATTTGTACCTATCTTTCTCACGCTACTAATTAATAACTTCCAGGTATGTGAATGAAGTAGGATACCTGTGTTTATATTTTTGTTTCGTTAGTTTTTGTGGTTAAAGCAGATGAAATAACAGGGGCCAGATAATGATTAGTTCAGGCCAACACCTGCATCAGCGGCTCCAGGGATTCCCACAGGTTGGAAACAGGTGTGGCAGAGACAGGTGAGACAAAAAACAATTGGAAATATGCAGGAAACGACAATTAACTCTTTATCTCGCCACAATGAGGAGTTACACGAGGATGGGAGCGAGGAATACTGAATTGATAGAGAGAGAGAGAGAGAGAGAGAGAGAGAGAGAGAGAGAGAGAGAGAGAGAGAGAGAGAGAGAGAGGCAGTGAAGGAAAGACACGAGAGAATGGAATAAAAGACGGGAGGAAATAAAGAGAAAACGGAGAGATTCAAGCAAATCCTCCACACATCATCGCCTGGCGCTCCACTTCAGTACCGCACGTCCACCGCCGCCCACACTCAGCTTACGAATTAAAAAAAACCGAGAAAAAAGGAAGAAAACGGACAGAGAGAGAGAGAGAGAGAGAGAGAGAGAGAGAGAGAGAGAGAGAGAGAGAGAGAGAGGCTCCCCACTGATCACTAACCGCAAGAAATAATAGATATAAAACTCCTGAACCTTCTGCTGCCAACTTTGCTTTTTGCCGCCGCCAGATGTCCCTCGCCCCGCCGCGGCCAGGCACGCACCACGCAGCCTGGACACCATAAGAAAGTGTCCTAACCCACCCACCTACACATCCCCCTCCTCCTCCTCCTCCTCTTACGGCTTCTCCCAGATTGCTGCAGATGCCATTAGAAACAATGAGACCATTTCCTTTCAACGAGTCGACCGCTTCCCGACCTTCCTCTGTTTGTGTACGTCAATGTTGCACGGCGTACGACACTGCCATCAGCGACAAGTCTCTCTCTGTGTGTGTGTGTGTGTGTGTGTGTGTGTGTGTGTGTGTGTGTGTGTGTGGCGTCCTTCAAAGCGCTCATTACGTCAATACTAAACACTTTTCCTCCTCCACACTTCATTTCATTATAATAATTCAGGATGTAGTTTTTATCCTTGTCTTTACTCGTAATTTTCTACTTCCTCTTCAGTGTATTTTAAACAGTTTCCTTCCTCTTCCTCTTCGAGTGTGTGTGTGTGTGTGTGTGTGTGTGTGTGTGTGTGTGTGTGTGTGTGTGTGTGTGTGTGTGATGATCTACCTGTCAATCTATTTATCTATGTATACAAGTACGCATCTACTTTACTCAAAAAAAGGAAGAACAAAAAGAAAACAAAACAAATACCAACCATTACAGATTAAAACAAAAAAAAAAGAACAAAAAAGAACAAGAACACCAACAAAGGAGACTGCAGAGTAACGAGGCAGTGGAGAGGGAGGGATGCAGACAAGCTGGTACACAATACACATTCTTTGCTGTCACATACAATAATACAAAGCTGGACCGCTGAATGGGACAGATGGACAACGAGAGGAGGAGAAGGACGAGACGGAAAGGTAAGAGGAACAGGAGAGAAGGCGAGAGAGAGAGAGAGAGAGAGAGAGAGGAGGTGAAGGCTGTGGAAAATGGAAGACGTTTGAAGGTCTCACGGCACGAGGGACGCTGCAAGAAGGACAGGCTGTGGTTTATTTGATTTCCTGCCACCGCTCCAGTCTGTCAGTGTCTCAGATTACAGAGGCGAGTTCGTGCATGCTGAAGGAGACTTTGGAGAGGCCTGTGTGTCTGTGTGTCTGAGTATCCGTGTGCCTTGACAGGAAACAGTAAGGTTGTGGATGTAATAGAGGTTGTTGCTCTCTCTCTCTCTCTCTCTCTCTCTCTCTCTCTCTCTCTCTCTCTCTCTCTCTCTCTGCAAAAAGGGATCTGACTAAAGAGAGATTGAAAGTTTGGGGATTACTGTTCCATGGATGTGTGTGTGTGTGTGTGTGTGTGTGTGTGTGTGTGTGTGTGTGTGTGTGTGTGTGTGAGAAAATACGTCACTCTACAACTAGTACTTCTACAACTACCACCACCACCACCACCACCACCATCATCACGAACGCGACTAAAAGCCACAAACTCTACTACAATGAACACCACTAGCACCACCACCATCATCACCACCATCATCACCACCTGAGACTCACAACAAAGCAACCACCATCACCACCACCACCACCACCACTACTACCACTACCACCACCGCTAACGAATAAACTGCACCTTACACACACACACACACACATACACACACACACACACACCAAAATGTATTACTTACCAAGACAAAGATGAAAAAATATTAATCCTTCCAAATAACCTCAAAAATAATAATAAAAAAAAAAAAATCAAGCACATGAAACTTGAAATATATTGAACCAAGCGAGAACTTGTAGCCAGAAAATATGAAGATACGAACCAGCCTTTGTTAGCTCGTTATATTTGACAGCCAGAGGAGGAGGAGGAGGAGGAGGAGGAGGAGGAGGAGGAGGAGGAGGAGGAGGAAGAGGAGGAGGAGGAGGAGGAGGAAGAGGAGCAAACTGCAGTCACGTGATACTTCTTATGAGTTTGTTTGTTGAGAGTTTACAGCATAACATACAGTACACCAAGAGGAGGAGGAGGAGGAGGAGGAGGAGGTAAAGTCGTAATGTTTTCGTCACTGAATTACAAAACAGAGTGAACCAAAAATAGAGAAGTGCAGTGAAGGAAAGTGATTTATGTGATAACTCAGAGAAACGGTCCACCTCTCTCTCTCTCTCTCTCTCTCTCTCTCTCTCTCTCTCTCTCTCTCTCTCTCTCTCTCTCTCTGACATGGATATCGTGTTTGCATCTTTCACTTGAAAACGAAAATACAGCAATCCCAATTAATAAAAACCTGCTCTCTCTCTCTCTCTCTCTCTCTCTCTCTCTCTCTCTCTCTCTCTCTTATGACTTTAAAATGGCCAGCTCGTCCAGTATTAAACTAACGACATCCCGTAATATTTTTGGCGCTCGGTGATGGAGAGAGAGAGAGAGAGAGAGAGAGAGAGAGAGAGAGAGAGAGAGAGAGAGAGAGAGAGAGAGAGAGAGAGGTAAGACAAATTGATGACTGCTATAAATTACAGAGCCTGTCATTAAGGGCGAAAACTCGACTTATTCCAATAGGAGTTTGTACGCTAGATAATTATTTCATGTTTCGATACTGTGCTCATTAATTCAACCCCTAACACCCTCTCTCTCTCTCTCTCTCTCTCTCTCTCTCTCTCTCTCTCTCTCTCTCTCTTCCTTTTCCGAGAGAGGGAGAGGGAGAGGGGGAGTGAGGAAAGACAG
>NC_059273.1:8330000-8355000 GCF_017591435.1 Portunus trituberculatus
CCCTCTTGTTCTCATTTTATCTCCCAATTCCTCCTTCTCTTTTTTTTATATTTAACTATTCAGATTTTTTATATTAGTTATCTCTCTCTCTCTCTCTCTCTCTCTCTCTCTCTCTCTCTCTCTCTCTCTCTCTCTCTCTCTCTCTCTCTCTCTCTCAATGCAGCACAAACACGAGGAAAACGAAGTGTTGTTTTCCGTTACAAGAGGACAGTTTCCCTGGAGATGGAGGGAGGAAGGAGATGCCTCAGAGGGATGCATACTTCCCCAGCACCTCCTCCCTAAGGGGCTGCAGGCGGAGGTCCTCTTTGCTCTCTATTGAAGGAACGATAACCAAGTGAAGAAAGCAACATCCCGGGTTTCTGAACTTTTCCTTGCCCACTTTCCGATTTCCTCACAAAGATTTCGGTATCACATCTCACTATTCTTGACGCTATTCCAAAACTTGCCCTTCATACTTTTTTTTTTTTACAGTTGAATGATTTGCACTGACTATTAATCCTTTATCAATACCTAACTCTTTCTAACACTCATTAATTTCTCACTTATTCCCAGGAACTTTGATATCTCGACTTAGCTGTTTTTAAAAGCTATACACTTCATTAATTAGGCTAAGTTGGTGTTAGATTAGGTTAGGTTAAATTAGGTTAGGTTAGGTTAGGTTAGGTTACATTAGGTTAGGATGGGTTGGATTAAATTAGGTTAGGTTAGGTTGGCTTGGCCTTGGATAAGGTTAGGTTGTTTTGGGTTAGGTTAGGTTAGATGTCATGATTGCAGGAATACTGTTGATCTATCTGTAAAATTATGAAAACTCTCTGCTTCTCTTTGACATTTTGAAACGGTTCTTAAGACAGCCTATAAATATTTCTTTTCACTCTACTAATACGATTAAAAATAGTTCCGTGATTTAATGGTCAACTTGTTCTCCTATGGCATTCAGTTTCACAAGTTTTAATTCTTTTAGTTTAACCTCTTTAGTACTGGAACGCATTTTTATCATGAATTTAGTGTGATTAGACGATTTTATTTACATTCGAACGGGTCTATGGAGGTCAGAAATTTAATGGCCAGACTCTTCACTATTTCAATCCCAACATAAGTTTCTGAAGCTGTATAAAATCACTTAATGATAAACAGAATGAATATGGAAACATGTCATTGCACTGAGGAGGTTAACATTACTCAAAAATACAGTCTTCAATTATTTCGTAAAAGTGGACAATCTCAACGTACATTAGCAAGACTGCATTCGTATCCTTGACGCAGTGTGGTCTTTTATGCGCCAGCCAGTACTTAGAGAACCACCACCACCACCACCACCACCACCACCACGACAACCACCATGGGAGAAGAAGAGAAGGCGTTTCTTGTTCTTGGCCCTTTCTGTGTACTAGTGAGCCGGTCCCCTGCCGCGCCGGGAAGCTGCAGGGCGCCGGTACAAAGGACTCAGTAGTGGTCCCTCAACCCAGTTCACATCCTTCCCTCGCCTCTCCCCGCCTCCTGCCATTACCAGTACATCCCAGCCTTATTCACGCCCCAACTCCTCACACTCCTCACATCTCTTGCCGTAATCTCCCGTCTCTTTATTGTTAGCCTCCTTCGCATCCTTCCCTCGTTTTTCTCCCAACTCCACCCATTAGCAGTACATAGCAGCCTTATGCACGTCCTACCTACTCCTTTTACTCATATTCTCATGTTTTTTTTATTAACGTCACTACCATTTCTCTCTCTCCCAGTATATGTTAGTCTAGATACCCAAATTCATCTCTTTTTTTCAGTAAATTAAGTCTCATGCATTAGTTTCAATCATCAGCTTTTATTCCCATTCGTGTCTTTTGCCACGTCTTTCTCAGTACAAGCTATTCATGACGTCTAAGCCGTCCTAGTAACGTTACCACATGATCTTCACCTTCTCAAACCCCTTTCCCAGTCCTTTTCTCTCCTCTCCCATCCTTCCAATACACGCTCTGACTCCTCTACATACTTCCTAACGTTCCTCAACACATAGCTAATTCACATCACGTCCCATCATCTCCCCATCATCTTTATAACATCAACCTCGTTCACATCCTTCTCCCAACTCCCATAACTTCTCCCAGGCTAAAACACTCAGCCTTCTATTATCTAAACCCTTTTAACCCCATTCTCATCTTTCCGTCACTTCTTCTACCTTGTCCCATTACACACTCTCAAATTCACATCACTCCAAATTGAGACCGTATTCAGAAACGCTTCCCGCTCTCACCGCGACCATTTTCAAAGACTACAGAGACGATTAGCCGAGTTGTAAAGAGTATTTGTGTTGTTGTTAATGCAGAAAAATTGTTAACATGTCACTAAATTTACAGAAACATCCTTAAAAACCCGTGTCACTTCAACTCCAGCCCTTTGAAAATAGTGAAGGTGCGGTGCGGAAATGTTTCAGAATAAGGACACACACAAGTCCCCATCAGCACATTTATTCCCTTCATCAACTCCCATCACCTGTATTCTCAAAGCATTCCCTCTCCTTCCCCCTTCCCTTTACCCCTTCAGAAGACCCATTTCTCTGCCCCAAGCACTCCCAAATAGTTATCAAAGTTCCGAGTCCTAATTACACCTGAATCAATATCACGGGAGAGGTAAAGAGGACGACGAGATGAAGATAAAACACTGGAATGAAAACTGTTCGAGAGATTGGAATGTATGTTTTCAGAAATTCGCACGAGGGGTTTTGGTAAGGAAGGAAGGAAGGAAGGAAGGAAGGAAGGAAGGAAAAACTCGAGATAAGAAGGAAGGAAAGAAGGGAGAATTTATGTCCTAATGATGCCGAGGAAGTAAAAAGAGGGAGTGATTTTGGCGTTTTTAATCACTGTTCTGACCAGCTGGAGGAGGAAGAAGAGAAAGAGGAAGAGGAGGAGGAGGAAGAGGAAGAGGAGAAATTCAGATTCTAATTTTACTTGTCCAAATAATGTGTGAGCAAAATTTCTTTAATCCAGGTTCCCTTTCATCTTTCTTTCTCTCTCTCTCTCTCTCTCTCTCTCTCTCTCTCTCTCTCTTTCTGGAAATTATATATACTGTATGTTTTAAGTCATTATTTTTATTCTTATCACGTTCCTTTTTTTTTTTTTCCTTTTTAATTTCTTACTCTGCATTAACTTTCCATGCTAACTTTCATCGCGTCCTTTTTACAACTTTTTTTCTTTTCTCATTAGTTATTCTTATTAAAACATTTCCTCGCTTCCTGAACACTGAGTTTCTTACCTGAACGAAACCTAAATACATTTCTACCCACGACACTTTTTTTTTCCCATTATACTATTACTCTAAGGTTTATCATAGTTTGTTAAGCATTTACTTCTTTATTCCCCTCTTCCTTCTAATTTGCATCGCTTTTATTGTCTTCCTTTCGCTTTCCACTCTTTGATTTGCTTTTTTTTTGTCTTTTTTTCAACTTTACATAGCTTTTATTGTCTCTTCCTCCCTCTATCCCTTGTATTATTGCACTGTGTCTCGTATCTGTTTGTCTGTTTGCTTGTATATTCGTTCGTTTGTCTGTTTATCTGTCTGTCTGTCTGTCTATCTACTTATTTATATATCAATCTGTGTCTATAGTTATCTATCGATCTATATTAATTTGTTTGTCCGCCTGCCTGTCTGTGAGTCTGTCTATCTTTTTTTCTTCTGTCTGTCTGTCTGTCTGTCTGTCTGTCTATCTGCCTATCTGTCTGTTTGTCTATCTGTCTCTGTGTCTTTTTATCTTCTGTATGACTGTTTGTCCGTTTTGTTTGTCTATCTGTCTCTCTATCTTTCTGTCTATCTGTCTGTCTGTCTGTCTGTCTGTCTGTCTATTTGACGATTAGTTTGTCTGTCTATCTGTCTGTTCATCTATCCATTTATATTTGTCTGTCTAGTTATCTGTTTGGTTGTCTGTCTGTCTGTCTATTTCCTGTCTGTGTGTTTGTCTGTCTGTGTGTCTGTCTGTCTGTCTATGTGTCTGTGTGTCTGTCCATCTCCCTCTCTTCCTTCCTCTGTACTTCCCTCTCCTTCACGTGTCCTGGCTCTCCCTTCATCGCGGGTGACACGAATCTCATATTTCCCTTCCATTTACTTCTTCACCTTCCTCTATATTCCCCCTTTGGACTCTCTCTCTCTCTCTCTCTCTCTCTCTCTCTCTCTCTCTCTCTCTCTCTCTCTCTCTGTCGAACATTTTTCATAGCAAGTCTATTACAAATTCCCATTTACTCCCCTTTCAAAGCCCTGCCCACCTCTTCTTTTATTTATGTATTTCCTCCCTTCCCTCTCTCTGTTTCGCTCCTCTCACAAGAACAGCAGAGAGAGAGAGAGAGAGAGAGAGGGGCGGGGGGGAGGCTACATCACTTCTCCCGTTATCTTTGTATTGTGTAGGAATGACCCCTCCTCCTTTTCCTTCTCCTTCTTCTTCTCCTCCTCCTCCTCCTCCTCCTTCTCCTCTTCCTTTTCCTCCTCCCCCTCCTTTTCTTCTTTTCTTCCTTCCTCCCTTCTTCCTTGCCATGCTCTTCTCTTCACACTCTGTAGCAAGACTTCCTCCTTCTCTTCCTCTTCCTCCTCCTTCGTCCTTGCTCTCTTCCTCTTTCCTTTCGTTTCCATTAAGTTTAATTTTCTCTTAACATTCTTCATATTTTTCATTTTATTTCATTTTCTCTCTCTCTCTCTCTCTCTCTCTCTCTCTCTCTCTCTCTCTCTCTCTCTCTCTCTCTCTCCTTTCTTATAATTTGTCACTTTTTGGCTTATTTTCTTCTTCCCCCTCCGTTTTATCAGCATTTTTATGTATCCTCTTCTTTCTTCTTTCATTTTTCGTCTTAGTATTCTTTTCTCCTTCTCTTTGTTGTCACTTTTTTTTTTACTTTCGAATTATCTTCCTGTTCCTCCTTTTATTATTATTCCTGCTTCTCTTCCTCTTTCTCCTCCTCCTCCTTCCTCTTCCTCTTCCTGTTATTGTTCTTCTTTTACTCTTCTACTTCTCCTCTTCCTCTTTATGTTATTTTCAACTCTTCCTCCTTCACCTTCTTCGTCTACCCATCTTCTTCGTTTTCTGCTTTTAGTACTATTCCTCTTTTCCCTCCATCTCCTCCATCTTCTTACCTTCCTTTTTCAACGTCAAGCTTTTCCTCTTTCACCTCTTTCCCTCCTTCTCCTCCTCCTCCTCCTCCTCCTCTTCTTCCCTGTCAATTTTTATTATATATATTTTTTGCGTCTCAAACTCTCCTGCTTCCGCCTTCCATGCCTTTCCTCTCTGCTATGCTTCCTTTTGGCGAGACTTGCAACCCAAACTTAAGCCAGGCTGTCTTCTGCACACTGGCAGCCTCAAATCACACTTACTTTGTTAATGCACACTCACACAGACAGTAAGGCGATATAAACACACTCACACTCACTCACACACACACACACACACACACACACACACACACACACACACACACACACACACAAGCTGATATAATGATGTTCTCAATACCTATTCTCTCTCTCTCTCTCTCTCTCTCTCTCTCTCTCTCTCTCTCTCTCTCTCTCTCTCTCTCTCTCTCTCTCTCTCTCTCTGTCCGTAGTGTCAAGGGAAAGAGAAAGAGGGCAAAGAGGACAGAGAGGAGGAGGAGGAGGAGGAGGAGGAGGAGGAGGAGGAGGAGGAGGAGGACAACGACAAAATAACTACTGCTACTATTACTACTACTACTACTACTAGTACTACTACTACTACTACATTACCATCACCACTACCACCACCACTACTATCACCACCACTACGAAAATAACCAGAAAAACAAGGAAGGAAAAGAAAAGAACATGACAACACCACCACCATCAACACCAACAACAACACCAACAAAAACAACCAAGGAGGAGGAGGAGCGGGCGAAAGAGGAGGCGAAAGAGGAGGCGAAGGCGCGAGGCACAGTACGTCGGGTAGCGAGGATGAAAGAGCAATTTAGCGATCGTCTGGCTGGACACTGGGAGGTCATAGCGGTCACTAATACACACCATTGCTTTCCTACAGCCTCAAGGTGCAGTGGCAAGGAACACGCTGGCGATTGTCGCAGGAGAAGGAAAGGACGAAAAGGAGGAACCGAAAGGAGGAAAGAAGGACGAGAGAAAGAGAAGTGGAGGCAAAGGAAAAGGAGAAAAGAAAAGAAATGGGGGAGGACAGAGACTGAGAGATGATTGTAGAAGAGAAGGAAAATGAAGAAACGAAAGGAGATAAACTGACGAGGAGAAGTGGAGGGAAAAGGGAACTAGGAGAAGAGAAAAGAGAAGACCTGGAGGTGGAGAAACACTGAGAGAAGAGGAAGGAATGGAAGAAACAAAAGGAGAACGACTAGAGGAAGAGAAGTGGAGGAAGAGGAGAACTGGGAGCAGAGAACCGAGAATTGGAGATGGAGAAACACTATAAGAGAAGATTGTCGGAGAAGAAGAGGACGAAAAGGAAGAAAGGAAAAGAGAAAAAAAGTGACGAGGAGAAGAAGTGGATGGAAAGGAAAAGGAGAAGAGAACAGAGAACTGGAAATGGAGAAACACTACGAGAAGATTGTCGGAGGAGAAGAGAAGGACAAAAAGGAGGAAACGACAGAGGAAAAGTGACGAGGAGCAGGACTAGAGGAAAAAATCTGAAGGCAAAGGAAAAAAAGAAGAGAAAAGAGAAGAAATGGAGACGAAGAAAGACTGAGAGAATATTGTGAGAAAAGAATAAGAGGACGAGAAGGAAGAAAAGAAAGGAGATAAAGTGAGGAGATAAAGTAAGAAGGACTAAAGCAAGAGAAATGGAGAAAAAGGAAGAGAAGAGAACAGGGAAGAACTGGAAGTGAAAGACTGAGAGAAGAGAAAAAGACGATGAGGAGGAGTATAGGAGAACAGGAACAAAAGGAGAACAGGGAGAAGAGAAAGAGAAATGAGGAGAAAATGTAGAAATAAGACAAGAAGGAAGAGAAAATGAAGGAGAACCAGAAGGAAGAAAGAAAGACAAAAAAAAAGAAAAGTGAGAGAAGGAGCAGAGAAAAATAAATGACTAAAGGTAGATTACGGTAGAGAGAGAGAGAGAGAGAGAGAGAGAGAGAGAGAGAGAGAGAGAGAGAGAGAGAGAGAGTTAGGGGACATTAATGGAGGATAAAATAGAATAACAGGGAAAGAGGGAAGACCAAAGAGGAAAGAGGAAATAAGAGAGAAAGAGAAAGATGCTGAGGAAAAGAGAAAGAGAAAGACCAAGAGAAAGAAAAAGCGAAAAAGGAAGGAGGAACCAGAAGATTGACAGATAATGATAGATGGAAGGAGGGAGAGCGAGAGAGAGAGAGAGGGAGGGAGAGAGAGAGAGAGAGAGAGAGAGGCGGAGAAGAAAAGGGAAAGTAATAGGAAGACAAACAAGGAAAAAACGAAGAAAAATCATAAAGGGAAGGAAAGAAAGGGAACAAAAGATGGGAATAACAGACACAGAGGAGAGAAAAGGACAGACAAGAAGCACAATAAGAGAGAGCAAGAGAGAGACAAAGGAAAGAAGAATAAGAGAGAAAGATTCATGGATAAAAGACGGAGAAACACAGATAGGAGGGGAACAGAAGTGCATTGGACACGAGAGAGAGAGAGAGAGAGAGAGAGAGAGAGAGAGAGAGAGAGAGAGAGAGAACTTTCAACTAACGTGAGAAACTAAAAAAAACTATCAATATCGTTAGAGAATAAAACTAAAATGTTGAAACGAAAAAGGAGGAAAAGAAAAAAAAAAAAAAAACAGAAGAAGCAGAAGCAAGAGTAAGAGCAGGAAGACAAGGAGGAAGAAGAGGAGGAGGAAAAGAAAGAAAATAAGGAAGAGAAAGAAGAGTAAAACCGTTCTAGATACAGTCTCACAGTCTTGACCCAGAATTTTAACAGGCAGGAGGGAGGGAGAGATAAGAAAAAAAAAACACTATATATTATCACAGAAAGAGAGGAGGAGGCGGCGCAGGAGGAGCAGAGGGAGCAGGAGGAGGAGCAGGAAGAGGCGCGGAGGAGAATATCAGGTGCTAGATTCCTCCTTTGGGATATTACGTTCTCTCTGCAAGTCAAGGTAGGAGGAGGAGGAGGAGGAGGAGGAGAGAGAGAGAAAGAGAGAGAGGTTGTTCGTTCACGGCAGGGGAGGCAGACACGAGGGAAAAAGCGTGGAAGACAATTTGAAGCAATGTGGAATGCGTTACAAAGCGAGAATGCATAAAACAACTCGGCTAATCGGGGAATCGCAACCAATTTGACCGGGTTTATGGCCTCTCAATCATATACTTTAGTACCTTTTAACACCGCTTCGTCTTTCACACTCCAGCGGCCTCGGGGGAACACAAGACACGGAGAGACATGCACGATACTCAAAGATACAACCACACACCCAAAAACACCCCCCAAAAAAATCCACAGTGGAAGAAATAAGAAACTGAACAGGAAATACCACTGATCACCCAGGTAGTACAGGTTACAGGTAAGGGAAGGTGCGGCTATGGCTTGCAGGTACCATAACACCCCTGCCCCGTACCTGGTCACGCCTAGGTGGGGCCGTAAGGGGAAGTGGAGGTAAGGGGCACGAAGGTAGATGGAGTAGGTGGAGTAGATGGAGCAAAAGAGGCGGGGGAGGAGAGAGCCAGGCAGGTGTTACTATCAAAAGGCAGCCATGCGTTGTGCCCAGGCCAGGTGAACGCCGGGGGTACTTACCTGACACACACACACACACACACACACACACACACACACACACACACACACACACACACACACACGTGGAGGGCTAGAACAACAGCAAGAGAGAGAGAGAGAGAGAGAGAGAGAGAGAGAGAGAGAGAGAGAGAGAGAGAGAGAGAGAGAGAGAGAGAGAGAGAGAGACACTTTCAACTTAAGTGAGATTAAAGAAAATTCAATATCGTTCGGGATGACACTAAAACATCGACATTAGAGAGAGAGAGAGAGAGAGAGAGAGAGAGAGAGAGAGAGAGAGAGAGAGAGACGATAGTGATAGGCTGGCCCATCATTATAAAATCCCCTCGTCACTCTCACCTCTTCCCCTTCATTCTCACCCCTTCACCCACACTCTCCCTCACTCCCCCTACTCTCTCCCCTCTCTCCCCTCACCGTGCCTCGTTAAGGGACGCTCGGCCACCCCTCCAAACCCAACCGAGCGCGTGGCTTAAACGAAGGCAACAAAAATGGAAAAATAATGCCATGATAACACAAAGGCTCGTATTCTCAACAACTTCTGCGCTTCACCTCCACTATTTCAAAGGCTTTATTTGAATTGACACGAGTTTTTTAAGGTGTTTTTGCTGTTCTAGAGGCAGACTGACAAGATTTCTGCATTATTACCTGGAGAAACACTCTTGAAATCATCACTGGCCTTAGAAAACAATCGCGTTGAGAGAATAAAGCGTTTTTATGCAAGTTTTTACGGTTCTAGAGGCAGATTGACAAGATTTCTACATTATTAACCTGGAGAAACACTCTTGAAAACCTTGCTAATCATATATGTGGTCTTGAAAATTAGTAGTGGTGAGAGAATAAAGTATTTTTAAGCAAGTTTTGTGATTCTAGAGGCAGATCGACAAGATTTAAACATTATCAACTAGAGAAACACTCTTAAAAAACCTGCTAGTTATCCCTGTGGCCCTGGAAAATAGTCATGGTGAGAGAACAAACTATTCTTAAGCAAATTTATATGGTTCTAGAGGCAGATTGTCAAGATTTCTGTATTATTACCTGGAGAAACACTCTTGAAAACTCGGCTAATCATCTCTATGGCCTTGCAAAATAATCGTGGTGAGAGCAAAGTGTTTCTGAATAACAGGGAATGCATGACACGAAAAGGTTAATGGTCTTGAAAACTGGCTGGAGCGAGGAACGGGAAAGGAACGAAAGAAAACCAGATGAGTGTGAATAATGAATGAATGCTTCAGCGATCCTTTTTTTTTTTTTCCTTTTCAGTAAATGGTAGTGAAATAAACGTGTGGAAAATGTATGGACAGGACAAAAAACAGAGGATGGGAGAGAAATTCATCAAAAACAGGTGTATTTTTTGTATTTTCGGGGTGTGTGTGAAAGAGAGAGAGAGAGAGAGAGAGAGAGAGAGAGAGAGAGAGAGAGAGAGAGAGAGAGAGAGAGAGAGAGAGAGAGAGAGAGAGAGAGAGAGGGTCCAGGAAGCAATATTTCAACTTCAGAAAATTCTGTCAAAGTAAAAACGAGATGTGGATGGCGAGAAAAGTGTGTGGGAGAAAGGAGGAAGAGGAGGAGGAGGAGGAGGAGGAGGAGGAGGAGGAGGAGGAGGAATCTGGCCATGCGTATCTCCATTATTTATATTGACCATTAATGCCTCCAAGTCAGCCAGCCCTTTCTCCTCCTCCTCCTCCTCCTCCTCTCTCCTTTCTCTTCCCCTTCCCTCCTCTTCCCTTCCCTTCCCTTCCCCTAAACTTCCCTTCCCTCTCCTCCTCCTCCTCCTCCTCCTCCTAAACACCCTCCACCCTCACTTCTAACCTCATCTTTTCCGTCCTCTTACTGTGTGTGTGTGTGTGTGTGTGTGTGTGTGTGTGTGTGTGTGTGTGTGTGTGTGTGTGTGTGTGTGTGTTTTCCCTTCTCTCTCTTCTAAAGGACTGATGCAATCGCCTCTCATCATCCCTTCCCTTTCCCTTTTCATTTTTTTGGTAAACATTCTTCTCGTTCTTTTTCTCCTTCACATTCTTCTTTTCTTCTTCAAATGTCAGCTTGTTTCTTTTTCGTCCTCCTTCTCTTCTTCTTTTGTTGGTGTTACTGTTACTGTTGTTCTTCTTCTTGTTGCCCTTCTTGCTCTCGTTCTATTTTTCCTTCCTTTACTTCTTCTCTTCTCAATTCAGGAGAGGAAAGGAGAAAGGAAAGATTATCATTTTCAACTTTTTATCAACTTTTTGGGGTTTTGAATTGACCAAAGCTGCTTTCAAACTCTATTAAGGCTTTCTCATTCTCTTCCCGTTGACAATTTCTCTCCCCGCCTCTCCCCACCTCGCCTCGCCTCGTCTTGCAAGAAGCTTCATCTTAAATTTCTCCGTGGCTTCTATTACTTCTTGTATGTATATCTTGTCACGCTCCTCTGCTCCACACTCGCCGGTAAAAAGATGCACTTTAAACTATCTTCCAGTTCTCAATTCATGTTTTTCATTCAGACTTCTTTGCGCGTTTTCACTGAGATGGTGTGTCTGTCTGTCTGTATGTCTGTCTCTTCTCTAGCTAGTGATGTTTGTGTTGTTGTTGTTTGTGTTGGTGGTGGTGGTGGTACTTTTACTGACACTCAAATTACTATTACTTCTGCTGCTACTAATTTAACTATTACGATTTTTGGGAGCGAAATCATTTCATCAACAAACTTATAGGGTCTTCTGTCTTTACTACTACTACTACTACTACTACTACTACTACTACTACTACTACTATTGCTGCTGCTGCCACTATATTATTACTACCACTATACTACTACTACTACTACCATCATCGTTTTCTTTACGTATTCTACAATTTGGCAGCAGCTTCTTCCTGGTAATCTCTCGCTACTACTACGACACCACCATCACCACCACCACCACCACCACCGCTGCCGTAGGGTCCACGCGGTATCCATCCCTTGCCTACCCACCAGCCACCACCTGCCGCCCTTATCCTGGGCAGTGACCCTCTGGACAGTTAGGCAGCGAGGGGCAGCAGCCTCCCGATGACACGTGCGGCGGTGGCAGGTGACGCACAGGGCGGAAATAGCGGGAGGAGCGGGAGGACAAGAGGCAATCTGGCAATACATCCAAGGAGTGACACTTTTGATCGATATATTAGGTGTCATAATCTCGTGTACGTCACTTTCCTGTCCCGGTTCGATGATGTGATGTCAAGAAGCGATGTGGGATTCCAATTTTTTTCTATCTTATTTCTTAATTTTTTTCCTTCCTTCCCCACCATTACTTGCACAAAACACGGCGATGAAAAGATGGTGGTAAGAACGAAAAAAAGAGAAGAGCGTCACTTCAGCGGGGCGCACCAACAAAACACAAACAAGACAACAAATAAGATGCAGCAGCAGCAACAGCAGCGGGTGGTGACTTTCAGGTTGCCTCGGAGCATTAATTGTTTTCCAGGTTCCTGAGGGTGAAGGGCGTTGCTCCGGCTGACCGCGCTGCTCATGCTCGCCCTGATAAATGAAGGAAAATTGTCCACGCGAAGACACGACCAACTGTTTTACGAGACTCGACATAGCGATGAGACACTTACGATAATTTCAAAGATAAATGTTACTCGTCCTACCGTCCCGCCCTCCAGCTACACTCACCAGGGCGTGGCTGTTTATATAATTAATGGATATGCCAATGAGATTTAGATTTTGAATTCGCTGTGAGTGTTTTCTTATTATTAGTCACTGCATTCAGACTCACGCCACCATCTGTCAGGTAGACGTGGGTGTTAATGAGCCTTCACATGGGGGCCGTCACACCTGTGTTGGCATGACGGCGTAACACCTGTCCTGCCATACCATTGGATGAGGGAGTGGCAGAGGGCAACCACCAACGCCATTACCATCACTACCTCCCTCCCTCTCCTCTCCCACTACTCTTCTCTCATTTTTCCATCACGCTCCGTTCCCCAGTGCCCATCCTTGAATCCTGCCCTCCTCCCCCTTCATTGCCCCATGTTTGTTCCCCTCTGCTTACTCTTCCCCCAGCTCCCCTTGTTAGCGTAGTCCCCCCTCCTCCCCCTCCCCCTTCTCGACTGGGGAGCGCCGGTGGGGTTGGTGTCCTGAGAGCAGCTGTGTAATTCAAGGCAGCGGCGTGACTGGCTGGGCGGACAAGCCACACTCAGCCTCCACACCTCAAGACTTGCTCAGCCACCTCGCTAACACTCCCACAATGCGTCCGTCCTGCGAGTCCTGCTCACAGTGGAGGGCTTGTTTCTATCGCCATCTTAATCTAATTTAATTCAATCTAACCTAACCCAACTTAACCCAACCTAACCTAACCAAACTCAATCAAAAACTAACCTAACCTAACTTGACTTAATTTAACCTAACCTAATCTAATTCCATTCAACATAACCTAACTTAATCTAATCCAGACTTCCATTCACTCTTATTACCTTCAAGGGAGTTTTATTTCTAAGTGGACTGAGTTTTTAGACCGTTTCATGTCCATAGTGGTAGTTTTCAGGGGTGTTTTTCCTGACTAAAGTGGAGTTGTCAATGTACGTTCGTGTGTGTGTTGTTTGTGGTTCTCGATTTCAATGTTTTTATGCTTAGATTAACAGTTTTTGAGAATGTTTTCATGTGTCACCGTGTCTGGTTTGTCTCCCATGCACTCTTGTTTGATTATGTTCTCTTCAGTATTTTTTCCCTCCCGCACATTGCACTCATAAGATTTCTGTAAAAGATCAATTCCATAATAAATTAGGCAAGGTTCTCTGAGGTTTGCTTAGCCTCATCTTTATCACTGCCTCTTGGTAACATCAGCCTCCCATTCATTCTTGTACACTGTGTTTCTCTCAGCTTATTTCCCTCTCGAACGCTATACTCACAAAATTTCTCCCACAAACTTGATAGTTTCATGATAACATTAAGTTGGTAGTCTTAAGTTAGTTTAGGTTATGATAAGTGAGTTTATCGTGAGGAAAACCACTCTGGGTAATATTTTCATTGGAGAACGTTCACTGATGGAATTCATTTGCATATAATTGACACAGAAGGCACTTACTGTCAAAACCAACCTCTTGTCAACCTCATGGTCGTTTGCCTCGCCTTGAAATCTCTCTCGTTAATCTGCTAACCTTGAACCAACAATAATCGCACTAACAAAAATATTAATCTCTTCAATACTGAGACACATTTTCACCTTGAGATATGTGTGCGATCAGACCATTTTATTGACATTAAGAAGAGTCTGTGGAGGTCAGAAGGTTAATGGCTATAGTCTTCACAATTTTAATCTAACACACAAGTTTCTAAAGCTGTATGAAGTCACCAAATAGTAACCAGAATGAACATGGACACGCGTCGTGGTACTCAAAGGTTTAATCACATATATCCCTTTTATCTTAACCTCTCGTCAAGCTTACCATCACGTCGCTGCCCTGCCAATGCCTCTCTCATACGTGCGCCCTCAGAGCATCGTTGTCTTTGCCTATCAATCCTAAGCCTCCTCATCACACTCGGTGACATACGTGTTCTCGTTAAAGGATTGTTTTCAACGACACTGAGACGATTAGTTGTGTTTTTACTATTTTTTTTTTATTAGTGATGCATAATTGTTCTTAAACTGTCATTGTATTCATAAAAGCAGCCTTGAATACCTCATTAATATCCACTACCATTAGAAAGTTGAGAAAAGCCGTGGAAATCAACACATATTTATTTTACTTTATGTTGTGTTAATGCTTCAGAACAGTGTCTTAGAGCTCAGGTTAGGTCAGGTTAGGTTAAGTTGAGTTAGGTTACATTAGGTTATATTACGTTGGGTTAGGTTAGGTTAGTTGCACTCCCAACCATCCTCGTATTTAACCTTGCCTTCCTACGCACCCCTTCTCTCTTGAATCCTCCCTCCACCAGTGTGCAAACCCAGCTCGCTAAACATGTGGAAAATATGACTTTACAGCCTCACAAGTTAAGGTAGCTCAGCCAACTCCACTAATGAACACACCTGACCTTGAGAACACGAGGCTGAAGAACACGGGCAGCAGACAGCAGGGGAACGGCCGCTGGTAATCACAACACGAGGGGATGCAGTCTTAAGGGATCCCTGTCTGAGCGAGTTGTTTTCGTAGAATTGGAGGAAGACGTGAGATAACATTCGCCTCTCTCTCTCTCTCTCTCTCTCTCTCTCTCTCTCTCTCTCTCTCTCTCTCACCTGCACCAATGATACAGAAGTCAGAAGTGAAGATAACAAGATCAATGAAAAAAAAATAAAGAGTAAAAAGACTGTTATGAAGAGGAAACTGTGAGGTAATGTATCTTTTCTTTCTCTCCTCTCAAAAATGAAAATAACAAGCTTCTCTCTCTCTCTCTCTCTCTCTCTCTCTCTCTCTCTCTCTCTCTCTCTCTCTCTCTCATCTTCGTCAGTACATCTTCAGCACAACTCAGTAATAAGGAAGCAAAAAAGTAAAAACAACAAACCTAATGACGAAAGCAAAGAACGACAATGATGAGAAGAGACACTGAGAACAACCACACAACACTTAATGAAGAGTAATCGAAACAAGAGGGCGAGAAAAATAGCTCGCACAAAAACAAAGAACCTTTTTCAACGCGTGATGAGGAAGGAGGGAGAGAAGACAAAAAGGTTTCTATGACGCCCACACCTTACCTCTTAGTGTGACCTTGAGAGTGACCCAAGAGTGGAGGTTCATTGAGAAGTGAGGAGGGGGTCACTACACTCCTCCTCCTCCTCCTCCTCCTCCTCCTCCTCCTCCTCCTCCTCCTCCTCCTCCTCACCAGTATGACGTAGGATATCCAACTCATACATACCTGAAAAGATAGAGAGAAGACACTTTAATATACATGTTTATTATATTTTCTAGTGTGTGTGTGTGTGTGTGTGTGTGTGTGTGTGTGTGTGTGTGTGTGTGTGTGTATGTGTAATGTCATTGTTCCTCTGCAGTACACCTTACACAACATAATCTCTCTCTCTCTCTCTCTCTCTCTCTCTCTCTCTCTCTCTCTCTCTCTCTCTCTCTCTCTCTCTTTCTCCTCGCTATGCTTCACCAACCCAGTGACATGCAGGCAAGACGGAGGAGGAGGAGGAGGAGGAGGAGAAGGAGAAAGAAGACAAACAAAGAAGAAATTAAAATATCAACAAATACGAATTTAAAGGACTAATGGAGAAGAGAAGGCGAGAAAGAAAGAAGGAAGAAAGAAAGAAAAGGAGGAAAGGAACGTTACTTTACAATGAAATACAGACAAAACTGATTCTTTGGTCCGTGGTTCGTCCAATATCCTGGTGACACTGAGGGCAATCCAATGATCTCTCTCTCTCTCTCTCTCTCTCTCTCTCTCTCTCTCTCTCTCTCTCTCTCTGTCAACACATTCCCGGCACGGTTGTTTTGGTCCAGTCTGCGCGTTATTCAATCAGATTTACCGCCTTGTGTTCATACCTGAGTGTTATGCTTCTATATTTCCTCACTACCTGGCTGTTTTACCACTTACCTGCCTAGTAACCCCTTCAGTAGCATAACGCGTTTTCATATTCCTTCTGGTTGTTATTTGGGGATTTTAAACAGCTTCAAAAACTTATGTGGGGATTAAAATAGTGAAGGCTCAATCCATTAATCTTCTGACCTCCATAGACCCTTTCCAATGTATATAAAATCGTCTAATCATACCCAAAACTCAAGGTAAAAAATGCGTCCCAGTACTGAAGGGGTTCATATATTTTTTAAGTTAATTAATATTGGGTAATTAACACTTTTCTATTTTCTTTTTATTTAGTACAGATGAGTTGACGATTTCCTGAAGGTTATCGTGGTTATTGTGACTTGGTAATTGTTAAAGTAAATTATAAACAGCAGAGGTTCTGAGAGACAGCCTTGCAGTTCGCCATTAGAGACGCGACGCTGTGCTGGCGACATCTAGCTGGCTTTCTTTTCCTTAAACAGTTGCCCCGTCATTTCCGTGAGGCGAAATTCCGGCAGTTGCACAAGGAATTTAAACATCTGGAAAATTGAGGGTCTTTTTTTACCTTTTGTCTTTTTTTTTTTTTTTGTAAGGAAACCGTGTGTGTGTGTGTGTGTGTGTGTGTGTGTGTGTGTGTGTGTGTGTGTGTGTGTGTGTGTCTGAATTTGTGTCTGGGTCTATGCATGTGTGTGTAAGTCTGTATGCCTGTGTCTCTGTGTGTGTGTGTGTGTGTGTGTGTGTGTGTGTGTGTGTGTGTGTGTGTGTGTGGGTGGGTGTGAGTGTGTGTATCTCTGGTTTCTGTGTCTCTGTCTGTGTGTGTGTGTGTGTGTGTGTGTGTGTGTGTGTGTGTGTGTGTGTGTGTGTGTGTGTGTGTGTGTGTGTGTGTGTGTGTGTGTCTGGGTTTCTGTGTCTCTGTGTTTGGGTGCAAGCTTCCACTGATTTCACACTTGGAGTCCCACACTGCTCACAACACAGGCTGGGATGTAATGTAGCGGCGCCCTGCCTGTCCCAGTAGGAGGACGGCCCTCGCTTCAATCCCCTCCCGAAGAGCACCTATCCCAGCTTCCCCCCCCCCTCTCTCTCTCTCTCTCTCTCTCTCTCTCTCTCTCTCTCTCTCTCTCTCTCTCTCTCACCACATACGTACTGTCTGTTACACTAAAGACGCCTGGCGTGTGTGTAACCTCTCTTCGCCTTTTGTTCTTGGTTGCTGATCAATTTTTCTTTCCGCGGTGACTCTCTCTCTCTCTCTCTCTCTCTCTCTCTCTCTCTCTCTCTCTCTCTCTCTCTCTCTCTCTCTCTGCACCTCCCTTTACGCTCCACGCCCCGCCAAGCTTCTGTCTTTTTGCCTGCAAGTCTAAACAAGGACACGCCACCACCACCGCCGCCGCTGCAGCTTCACTCACACGTCCCATGGTCTTTCCTGTTTGGCTGTGATGGATAAAAAGCGCTAATGTTAATCCTGCTTTCTACACTTTCGCCCGCAACCTTTGCCGCGCTAGTGTGCTGAGCTAAGTGGTCGTCTGCCATCCCGGGACTCGAGGATAGCATCACATTAGGTTGTAATCGCGTCAAGTCTCTCCACATTACCTTGTCCAGCACGCCGCGGCTCCGTGTGTGGCGCTGTGGTTGGGAAAAAGGCGGCGGCTGGTGGCTGCTACACGGTCTCTTTAAGATGAAAATTCCAGAGTACCTCCATAAAGACTAACAGCACTTTGCCGCGCTAACAATGGGCTATATAAACTCCCACTGCACTTTAAAGGGACATGGGGAAGAAAAACGGGTAGCCACAGATGTCTCTAGTTGTCGTACCATTCAGTGATGTCCTCCTCCCTCCTCCTGTGTTGGTCTTTGGTCTCTTTTAACACAACGAAAGCTGCACTAGCCCACCAGACCTACATGTGAAAGTTGTGCCATAAAATCTATATCTAGCGATAATCTGCAGCTGTAATTTGTCTTTCCAAGCTTCATATTGGCTCGCCACTAACAGTCTGATTACTGAGTCGATTGCTGCCATCTACTACTCTATTTGTGAACCGCTCTCTCTCTCTCTCTCTCTCTCTCTCTCTCTCTCTCTCTCTCTCTCTCTCTCTGCCTTCGGGAAAAGCAATGATAAATAGTTCTTGTTACTTAAACACTTACAATTCCTCTGGGTTAATGATACTACTCTCTCTCTCTCTCTCTCTCTCTCTCTCTCTCTCTCTCTCTCTCAGTTTAATATGAGGAGGCTTAATTGTTCTGCTCCCAATTCTGAAACGCAAGGACGAGAGAGAGAGAGAGAGAGAGAGAGAGAGAGAGAGAGAGAGAGAGAGAGAGAGAGAGAGAGAGAGAGAGAGGGATGGGGGTGAAATAAAAAGACAAATTTTCAACGTTAATCCAATACGTTAGATTGAGTCAACTTTCACTCCATCATCGTGCTTAATGGAACAAAGAGACACACTTTTTCGAGAAGCACCAGAAGAAAAGAAGAGAATGAAATACGGAGCATAAAAAAGGCAGACAATGAGGCGGCAAGAGGAAAGCACAAAGGAAACAAACAAAAGAAAACATAAGAGGGAGGAAAGGAGAGAGGGAGAGAGAGGAGAGAAGGAGAGAGGGAGAGACGCAGAGGAAGTGGAGAGGTGACAAGAGTGAGAGAGTGAGGGGGAAGAGGAGAATTGAGAGAGAAAGAGAGAAGAGAGAGGGGAGAGAGAAAGAGAGAGAGAAGATAAAGGGAGAGAGAGAAAAAGAAGATAGAGAAGTAGGTGGAGATGGACTTAAAAAGGGAGAGAGAGAGAGAGAGAGAGAGAGAGAGAGAGAGAGAGAGAGAGAGAGAGAGAGAGAGAGAGAGAGAGAGAGAGAGAGAGAGAGAGAGAGAGAGAGAGAGAGAGAGAGAGACGGGGGGGGGGTGTCGTGTTGTAATAAGTAAGGGAGTCATATCGCGTCCTTTTTTGAGGTTAACCGCGGAAGGGAAGAAGAATAAGGGTTCCTCTGGAGTAGTTTTATTGCCCCATTCCTTCCCCTTCCCTATCTCACTCCCCTTCTCCACCTGCACCCCTTGGAAATTCCCCTCGGAGGCTGCTTCTCCCCCGCCCAATTCCCCTCCCGTGACCTTCCCCCCTCTCCTCTCCACGCACTAGAGAAGCTACGGCAATATCGACCAAATGAGAGAGAGAGAGAGAGAGAGAGAGAGAGAGAGAGAGAGAGAGAGAGAGAGAGAGAGAGATGGTTTATGAGGTTATGTTTACCTACCCTCTCTCCCTACCTCCCTCCCTCTTTCCTTCCATCTTTCCTCTATTCCTATTTACCTTCCCTTCCCCCTCCCATAACCTCACCTTCCTTCCTTCCTTCCTTTCTTCCTTCCTGTCTGCTTATCATACTATCCTACTTCCCTTTACCTTCCTTTGTGCTTTTATACCCGCGTGGTTTGTGTGTCTGTCACTTGTCACTTGAACATACACGACACACATCTACCTACACACACACACACACACACACACACACACACGTATAGACACACACATGCACAGTTCAGGGTCTGGCATGATGTGTTTGAAGGGGCTTTCTCGCATGTCTTGGCTGTCTCGGGCCGGGCGCAGTGCTTGTGAGGCCTGCGTGTGTTTACCAGCGAATCTATCCCTCTATTTATTCAGTTTGGTAGGAAGGACGCACTTTTATCTGTTTTGCTCGCCGGGTTTGCGCTGAGTCAACAAGAGGCACCGCTTGGGTAATGGTCGCTGAGGGAAGCTGTTATCCCGTGATGAATTTCATGGCCCTTTTCCTCCTCCTGCTCTTTCCTCAGTCATCCTCAAAGATCGTGTGCCTTTTTTTTCTTTTTTTTCTACCTCTCAGCAGTCCCCTTCACGCAGCCAGCAGCCCCTTATACCACCAGTCCCTTCTCAGCGCCTTCCCTCTCTTCCATGCCTAAAAATAACACTATATTACAATAAGTTACCGCTATTATGTTCAGTTGCATTGCTTCCTTTGACCGCCGCTCTCCACCGCCGCCCTCTCGCCACAGTTTCCTGCTGGGTATAAACAGACCGGGCCGTGACCTCCCCCGGGGCAAGCACGCGGCGGGGGTCACAGGTCAGGCCGCCGCGGGTGACGGTAAATACACCCTTCTGTTATCCCGTCGACAACAGTTTATTTTCATCTCACTTCCCTTCATTTGCCGTCCCCCACGCTCTCCTCCCGCTACCCCCGCCCCTCCACTGCTGCCACTGTCTCCCGGGCCTCTTCCCTGACAGCTCTGCGCTCTCTCTCTCTCTCTCTCTCTCTCTCTCTCTCTCTCTCTCTCTCTCTCTCTCTCTCTCTGCTTCCCTGTTTTTCCCTGACTACTGATCTCTCTTTAACCTCTTACACCCCATCATTCCATGATTTCTAAGACTGCCTGCTTTCTATGAATCTTTACTCTTTACTCTCGTCCACGCCACTCTTCTAGGTCTCTCTCTTGACCCCGCGCCCCGCCGCGCCCCGCCCCGCGCTACTCTCTCCTGCCAGAGGACTTGTCAAAGGTAATTACAATATTAAGAAGACTTGCTCTCATCCACAACGGAAAGTGTTGCAACGTCAACATCTTGCAGATAAGAAAATCACAATGCACGCGTCTCCTAGCGGCACCTGGACCCCTGAGCAATGTTACTTTCCCCTGGCAGCAAGAAGCAGGTCTGGGACGCGGCCGTCGCCTGCACTCAGCCAGGCACCGCGGCGGGGCGGCGAGACGCGGTGTAATGGCACGCCGCTTGACGGGAACATCTCGTCGCACAGGCGGGTACACTGTCATTGGCAGCAGCCGACAATGTCCACTCTTGCACAACCATCAAGCGCCAAATGGCTGCAAAGTTGTTCTGCGAATCTGTTGCTAAATCGATCACCATTTCACTCCAGAAAGAAGGGCACAAAAACATTGCCGTCTGGGACTATCTTGCACCGTCACTTCGTCACCAGACGGCGGAACATGCGAAGCATCACCGCTGACGACCAACACGAGGCAGCCAAAACAGTACAGCTTCACAAAAAAATATTTGTTTTTATTTGAAATGCCACAGACAGCAGCTTTAGACGGTCACGTGCCGCGGACAACTGAATACGTATCACCGTACTGAGCCTCGACACGGAAGTTGAGTGAAGCTAAAGGCTTCGGATTAAGATTTGAGGAATGAGAGTCGCAGAAGCTTAAGATAAACCAAAATGAGGCATAGAGAAGTAGAGCACGTGTCGGTTAGTCAGGGAAAGGCAGAAGGCATGGCTGAGCCAAGGAAGGTGAGGCCACAACCCTACAGGACGAGAAGGCCGCGAGCAACTGAGAGGAATGGCAAGACAGGGAATCCACGCAATGCTTTTTTACCTGGTGGCTCCTTTTCCCCTTGGTCTGCCACGTACACCTACATCCTCAACTTCCCTCCGTCCTCTTCCCCGCCAGGAGGGAGTGGGAGCTCCCCGAGGGCCGGACCGAGCCCTCCTCTGCCACAAAAAAAAAAGGAGGAATGAGTGGTGGGCGACTGACCGCTGGACCCACTGCCTCCGGACCGACATTGTTGTGTCCCATTACTGCCCCGCTCCGCCCCACCCCACCGTGGAGCCCCGCCCTGCCCCGCCGCACGCCGCGACGCCCGCACCGGCGCCACAAGGGCTCCACAAGAAGGCTGGAACCGCCCCTCTCGTTCCCCGCCACACGCCGCTGCTAAGGCGGCCACGGGGTGAGTGCCTGGCGAGCGGCGGCGGGGCGGACGCTGATCAGATTATTACGGTGTC
Organism: Portunus trituberculatus; assembly: GCF_017591435.1. Classification (NCBI taxonomy): domain Eukaryota; kingdom Metazoa; phylum Arthropoda; class Malacostraca; order Decapoda; family Portunidae; genus Portunus; species Portunus trituberculatus. Next base: position 8,351,851 of record NC_059273.1, read on the forward strand.
TTCATTTTCCTGGCGCTGAGTAGGTGATAGTACTTATTTAATTTGCCAGCATCCTGTTCACTACTGGATGCAGGCGCTGGAAGGTCTGGCCGCCGCGTGACCCCTTAACCTCTTCCCCAATCAGGTAAGCAATTCGGGGAAGCAACAGATTCACTCCGCTCCTCAAAAGGCAACGCAGGAATCAAACATTCCACGCCACTGTCTTTCTCTGCACGCCGGTTATTCTGCCTCGCCCAGACTTTGCTTCTTTGCATTCTGTTTTGTTTGCTTGCCTATTTGTTGCTTCCTCGCTCTTATTCTACTACTTTTACTATTACTTCTACTACTACTACTACTGTTACTACTACTACTACTACTACTACTATTACTACTATTATTATTACTACTCCTACTACTACTATTACTACTACTACTACTACTACTGTTACTACTACTACTATTACTACTATTATTATTACTACTACTACTACTATTACTATTACAATTACTATTACTACTACTACTACTACTACTACTACTAACCATTTGCTAACAATTTATCGTAATATGTAAGGAGAAATTTGAGTGTCGCTAACTATGAAATAACTGGAGAATATTAACTGCTCCTAACTATGGAATGTACTGCCTGCCTGACTTGAAATGTAGAAGTGTACTCTCTCTCTCTCTCTCTCTCTCTCTCTCTCTCTCTCTCTCTGTCTGTCTTAATAGTCACGAAGCCACTGAACGCGTAGGCGAGATTCACATGTAAGATCCACATTCTCCACCCAATAACACTCCACCTTGATAACCCGCCAAGACACTGCACCGGGAAGGGAAAGCCAGGCCAGTCTGCGAGAGAGAGAGAGAGAGAGAGAGAGAGAGAGAGAGAGAGAGAGAGAGAGAGAGAGAGAGAGAGAGAGTATATTCTGAAACACTTCTGCGCCGCATCTTCCCCATTTCAAGAGGCTTTAGATGAAGGTCCACGGATTTGTAATGACGTTTTTACAGTTTTCGTGACAGATTAACAGAATTTTCACGTAGCTAAAGGGAGAAGCAGAGAGAGAGAGAGAGAGAGAGAGAGAGAGAGAGAGAGAGAGAGAGAGAGAAATAGCATAGCCTTTCTGTATACGACCAATGCAATGGTCTAGGTGATACAAGACAGCTAGTCCACATAAGGTCCACGCTGCCTCCCGCTTCTCGGACGTTTGTGCTTCCTCGTGTCTGTTTGGTAATCCCCGCAGCCGCAGCCCGCAACTACAAGACGCTGAGTTCGTGAATACGCCGAGTTTCCTCCGCGTGATTGCACAAACTTTTCCTCTTTACTACTGCGGAGTGAATGAGGGGATGGAGGCACGCTGGGAGGGAGGGAAAGATAGGAAGAAAGAGGAAAGAAGAGACGAGGAATGCAAAAGGATATAAATGAACAAACAGCAGCTGATTTGTTGGTTCTTACGTTGTTTTCGTAAGAGAGAGGCGCCCTGTTCACAAACACCTTGCTCTCTCACTACGACAATTTTCTAAGACCACAGAGACGCCTAGCCGGGTTCTCATGACAGTTTCTCCTCTAAACTTAGTAGAAATCTTAGCAATCCATCACCGGAATCATAGAAATACCCTTAAAAATACGAGTATCTTCAACTAGAGCCTTTGGAAAACAGTGATATGAAAGAATGAAGCGTTTCAAAATATGGGCCTGATACAGAGAAGAAAAAAAAAAGAACTCTACAATAATAAACAAACACCTAATTAACCACATAAACAAGGCATAACCACACACAATCATCACAAACCAAACAAGAATTCACAACACCAACACCACACAACACCACAATACCTTATCACCTTATTCCCAGAGACACGTGTCACAACAGATGGAGGCAGGATCACCCCACACACAGTATTGCCAACAATGACGCCAATGGAGGGCAGTGGAGGGTTGCAGTGTTACCAATACCAGCAGTGAGGTGAGGGAGGGTTTGGAAATGAGAGTAAGGCCCGCATGAAGAAGAAGAAGAAGAAGAAAAGAAGAAGAAGAAGAAGTAAGGCCCGTATTCTGAAACGCTTTGATCTCTCATCATCACTGCTTTCCAAAGGCTCCAATTGAAGATACTCGTGTTTTTAAGAGTATTTTCATGGTTCTGGTGTTGGATTGGCAAGATTTCTAATTTAATAAAAGGAGAAACTGTCTTGAAAACGCGGCTAGTTGTATCTGTGGCTTTAAAAATTGCCATAGAAAGAAGGGAAGGCGTTTCTACATAGGGACGTAAGGAAGAAATGAGGAAATGATAAGGAAAAAGGAGTATTACCAAAGGATGACGAGGGTGAAGGAGTGATGACGGGGAGGAGTAGAGGGCGAGGGAGGGAGAAGGGAGGGAAGGAGGAGAGGGTGAGGGAGGGATGAGGGCGAGGGGAGGATGAAACTGTATTGGCAATGGGTGCTGAGGGAGCGAGTGAGAGGAGGGTGCTGGGGAGGGATGAGGGAAGGGGTGAGGGCGTGGACACAGAGTTGCGGCACTGTGACACAAGAGGCTTAGCTAATCACCACGTATTACCGTACGGTGATTGGAGTTAATTGGTCAGTTCCTCAATGTGCTGGTAGGGAGAGAGAGAGAGAGAGAGAGAGAGAGAGAGAGAGAGAGAGAGAGAGAGAGAGAGAGAGAGAGAGAGAGAGAGAGAGCATCCAAGAATAGACAAAAACACACAAAAGGACTTATGTAAACAATAAAGAAAGATATACCAACTCAACAACAACAAACAAAAACAAACAACAACAAACACAAAAGGAGGAAAAAGAAGAAAGAAAAACAATCAAGAACAAGAAGAAAAAAAAAAGAAAGGAGAATAGAAAAGCAAACAGGAATAAGGCTAGATATGATAAACAACACTAACCTAAAAATAAAACATGGAGGCGGATAAAATTAGCTGTAAAACCGACGAGAAAGTAAGAATAAGAATGAGGAGAGAAGAAGCAAATCCGGGGAGGAGAGCCTGAGGGAAGGGAAGAGGAAGAACAAGAAGAGGAGGAGGAAGGAGGAGCAAGAGGAGGAGGAGGAGGAGGAGGAGGAGGTGAGAGGGAGAGGCAAGGGAGAAAAAAGCGGTGGTGGTGGTGGTAGTGGCGTGTGGCAGGGAGACACGCTTCTGGTCTGGCGCGTGAGTGTGGCAGGCGTCCGC
>NC_059273.1:8360000-8362500 GCF_017591435.1 Portunus trituberculatus
GGAGGAGGAGGAGGAGGAGGAAGAGGAGGAGGAGGCGGAGGAGGAGGAGGAGAAGGAGGAGAAAGAAAAGGAGGATTAGGACGTGACGAGTGTTACGGTACGGGTCTTAACTCCTTTAAGAACACAAGCAAGACGTTTTCTCTCTCTCTCTCTCTCTCTCTCTCTCTCTCTCTCTCTCTCTCTCTCTCATAAAAATAATACCAACAAGAATTCGAAGGACGAGAACACACACAAAAGAGAAGAAAAAAAATACACACAAACAAATGATAAACAAAGAAGAAGAAGAAGAAGAAGAAGAAGAAGAAGAAGAAGAAGAAGAAGAAGAGGTAAACAAGGATAACAAGGAAAACTTAAGACATTGTAACTTCTGTTGAACATAAAGCACGAAGATAAGAAACATAATAATTGTCGCTTTACACTAGAATTTGTTACACTCGGAGGAGGAGGAGGAGGAGGAGGAGGAGGAGGAGGAGGAGGAGCAGGAGGAGGACTCACCACCACCTGTAAGAGAGACGAGGAAGAGGAGAACGAGGACAAGTATGTGGAAGAGTATAAAAAAAAAAGGAAGAAAGAAGAGGAGGAAGGCAAAAAACACATATTTGGTGGGAAATTGTACAAAATGGAAGAGACAACAGAGAATTATGGAAAGAAGGAGGAAAAAGAAGAGAAGAAATAAGAAAAGCCACAGAACAAGAGAAGGAGAAGGAGGAGGAAAAAGAGCATGGAAAATAAACAAGAGGAAGAAGAAGAAGAAGAGGAGGAGGAGGAGGAGGAGGAGGACTAGTACGCCAAGAAAATGAGACAGATCAGCCGGAAAATGAAAATGTCGTTTGGGAACAAAGCACAGGAAGACACTCCATTTTCTTTCCACCCCCACCCACCCCACCTCTATCCTTCCCCCTTCCCCCTTTAACCCCCAGAGTAAGACACCCCAAAACACCCCCAGCACTCCTCAAACAGTATACAACCCCCTTCAACACCAACAGTATCCCGTCCCCAACTGTATTTCTCCCACTCTTCCCCGTCCTTCCCTTCACAACACCCTGACCACCACCACTACCACTCCCCAACCTCAATATGCCCCAGTTCACACTAGCACACCCTCCACACCCCCACATAACCTCAAAGAGTGGATGTCCTTGCCCTGCCCAGCCTCACACAGCCCCGCCTTGCCTTACCTCACTTCACCTCGCCTTCTTGGTAACCCTAACACACACACACACACACACACACACACACACACACACACACACACACACACACACACACACACACACACACAATACGTAATAAACCCATCTCTCATAATCAGTAGTCTATTGTATCGTTGGGAACAAGACTTGGTAACACGATCATCTAATACACAAAGAGAAAGAGAGAAAGGAAAGAGGAAAGAACAGTATAAAGAGAGGGAGGAATAGAGGAGGAGGAGGAGGAGGAGGAGGAGGAGAGAAAGGTGATGGAGGTAAGATATGTGTTACGGCTCGTGGGAGTGTAGCAATAACCTCCACATTAGTCTCCACGAGTAAGGAGGAGGAGGAGGAGGAGGAGGAGGAGGAGGAGGAGGAGGAGGAGGAGTGAAGGAAGAGAAGAGATCAATGAGAGGTGAGGAGTGATGGGGGAGAGAAAGATGAAGGAGGAGGAAGGAAAATGAAGATGAATGTTACGTTGAGAAATGAGTGAAGGGAGAAGTGAAGGAAGAGAGATAGATAGATAGATAGAGAGAGAGAGAGAGAGAGAGAGAGAGAGAGAGAGAGAGAGAGAGAGAGAGAGAGAGAGAGAGAGAGAGAGAGAGAGAGAGAATAAATAAATAAAAACCAAAGCTTTGATAAAGGAGAAAAATAAAAGAGAAGTAGAAAAAAGAAAAAAACGAGAAAGAGAGAGAGAGAGAGAGAGAGAGAGAGAGAGAGAGAGAGAGAGAGAGAGAGAGAGAGAGAAAGATTAAGGTCAAACGGAATCGGATTTAGATAACTATTATAATTCAGGATAGAAAACCAGTTAGGGGCGATCAGAGCAGCCAAGGCATTCACTGGGACCTTCATAACTGTACCTGGCTGCGAAATGTCTAAATAAGAAGGTGACGCAACCCGGGAATAATCTGGAGTCAACGAGCACGCGGAATAAAGGACGGCGATGCACAAGAGAACACAGTAAAGCAAACACCCAGACTTTTGGATAACTCTATTGATCTTTAAGGAAACGGTAATCAAGTAGGCCTTTTTTTTTTTTTGTGGAGTACTTTTGTTGCCCTTCCCTTCTTGCATGAAAAATACATAGAAGATGAAAATACAGGAAAAGAAATATCATGTCTCGTAAAATTATAAGGGAAAAGATGAGGAAGAACGTGAGAAGAATGGAATAAAGAACACAAGAGAACACAAAGAAAGAGCAACCAGTGAGCATGATAGTAACCTACACTGTCGGAAGTAGAAAAAAAAAGATAAGAAAATTCACCCCCCAAAAAAAAAAAACATGATAAGGGAAAAAGGGGCAGAAAGTC
>NC_059273.1:8367500-8380000 GCF_017591435.1 Portunus trituberculatus
CACACACACACACACAGAGTACACATGACGATATGATTTCAAGGTGAGGAATGTGGCACTAAAATAACTGCTGGCCACAAACACACAAACACACACACACACACACACACACACACACACACACACACACACACACACACACACTAAACCATGCAAAACACATCAGTCATAGTGGGAAATACAAGAGAGATAGATAGATAGATAGATAGAGAGAGAGAGAGAGAGAGAGAGAGAGAGAGAGAGAGAGAGAGAGAGAGAGAGAGAGAGAGAGAGAGAGAGAAAAAGGAGGGTAAAAATTGCATGAGAGAGAGAGAGAGAGAGAGAGAGAGAGAGAGAGAGAGAGAGAGAGAGAGAGAGAGAGAGAGAGAGAGAGAGGGTATGAGGGTCAGTAGTCCAGCACGCACGAGGAGGAGGAGGAGGAGGAGGAGGAGGAGGAGGAGGAGGAGGAGGAAGGTTAAAGAAGAAACAATCACAATGGCATCCACATTCCTTCTTTTCCTGACTAACTCCAGAACAACTCGTCTAACTCCCTCCACAACACCCACACCCACACCCACCACACACCTGCCGCCGCCGCCACACACCTGACACACATCCCTGCCATCTCACGCTACCAATGTATTCCTCCCCGTATCGCGTCCTGACAGTGAGGATGAAGTGATGAGAGAAGCTGCAGGGAGGCTCAGGATGGGAGGTAATTGGACAAGACTAAAAGGATGGCTTAAAAAATTGTCTAAAGAAGGAAGTGTTGTAAGTGTGTGTCAGGTGTTTGGGGTCTTGATTATGTTGTTTTGTTCTCCCCGCCAGTGTCGTCTCCGCGCCACTGTTACGTGTATTGGAGGTAGGGAAAGAAAGTTCAGCGTGTATAAAATGTGAAAATGTTCTTTGGCCAATCATTCCTGAGGCAGCACCAGCCTGGCTCCCCTGACTTACTGCCTCCCGGACCCTGCAGATCTCCATCCATTTGAACGAAAACCAATAAGATTTTGTTATTTCTCAAGGTTGAGCAAAAAGTTTGTACCCAGAATATAGTGCTGGTTGTCACGCACAAAACACGCTGGGAAGGTATCGCTCCGGCGTAGTCTTGCACAAACACGCAGACACACAGACAGACATGCAGGTATACATATATTCAGGAAGAGAAATCGACGTTAGAAAACTTGGGGCTAAGAAGTGCCATTCCAGAGAAAAATTTCAAGTCAGACAACTCGTCCAGACAAGAAGAGCGTCAGCATAAAAAGTTTGCCCGCGGTGCCGCATCACCTCGCCCCGCGCCGTGCTCTACTCACCTTTTGTGACTTTCGGGCTGGGAGGGGACACGAACTTAATCCTAATGGGCGCCAGGGTGAACTATTTACATGGGCTGCCTGGCGAGGAGCAGCACCGGCAGCAGCCAAGTGGCACCAGTTGTAGGAGGAGCTTGTCCCTCACACCCGCGACACTGCAGGACTCAGGCAGCCACGCGCGCCACACCACTCGGGGTCCCAAACTCGTGGTGTTATTTGGTATCTGGGCCGCATCGCCAGGCACCATTCAGCGAGCAAAGCCCCTGCAGGGGCATCCATAACCGTCTGACCCAAACTCGTGCTGGGGACCAACCACCAGCCGTGCGTCTACATCCTCACAGCACTATCCAGTCAGGGGCACCACGAGTCTCACAAGCCAACAGGGAAGCGGAGCGACGCGTGTCTACTCCACGAGGTTCCGCGCGACACTGGTGAGTCTAGTCTGGTGGTTGCGCTACCGCGTCCCGCGTGCCTGTCCGGCCTGGGTCGTGGACTCGTGGCGTCCCTGAGCACTACTGACTGGCCCACCACCACCACAGCCGCTCCGCCTCCCGCCGTGCTCCTGCGGCGTGTAGGGACACCTCACAACATCTCCCTGCCTCCCCTCATCCCCAACAATCCCCGTCCCCTCGCTCCTCTTGCCCCACAACGTTAGCCAGCTGGGGTAACTCGAAACCAATTAAGACCGCGCCCCTCCAGACCAAATTACCTACGATCATCCCCGACTGACGGGAGACAAACGGAATCCTGGATTATTGTAAACTTCTCTCACCGCATCAACAACACACTCCGCCAGCTGCATGGCCCAGCACAGCACACAACACAACACAGCACAGCACAGCACAGCACACAAACCTACCTGGCGAGATTCAGCAATCAGCGCACAGGTGTGAGACACTTCCCAGGACACTTAATTCCGGTGTTGCAGCGATGGGCTTTCCTTGCCATTTATCACCATGGACAGAAAGTCTCCAGCCTCCCTCGGCCCCTTCCTCTCTACCTGTCTGTCAAGATTACTACAAGTACCGCAAGGGGCGCCTCTCTCCCACGCCCCCCGTACCCCCGCCACGCTGCCCCGGAGGGAGAGAGCCACAGGACACCTCAGCACATGACCCTATTCTGGAGTACATCTAGGCGGGAGGTCATCCAGTCTTCCAGACTTCCAGTCTTCCAGCACCCTCCAACTGGCTTTACGGTGCACGAGTATGGAATGTTAGGGTGAGAGAGGTCATTAATTCCTGCTCTCTCTCTCTCTCTCTCTCTCTCTCTCTCTCTCTCTCTCTCTCTCTCTCTAACCTCAGTGAGGCAGATCTGTCTAGCGAGGAAAGGAAAAAACACTCCTGAGAAATTGCTTATAGATGAGAGAGAGAGAGAGAGAGAGAGAGAGAGAGAGAGAGAGAGAGAGAGAGAGAGAGAGAGAGAGAGAGAGAGAGAGAGAGAGAGAGAGAGAGAGAGAGAGAGAGAGAGAGAGAGAGAGAGAGAGAGAGAGAGAGAGAGAGAGAGAGAGAGAGAGAGAGAGACAGACAGACAGACAGACAGACAGACAGACAGACAGACAGACAGACAGAGAGTGAGACAGAGAGGGCGTTTCTGATTCAAGTCTTTCGCTGGGGTAACGTTTGCCCAGACTTATCACGAACGACCTGCCGCCTCCACCCGCCCTGCGCAGGTCACACGGAAAGAAGAAAGCAGGTCAATGAGAGGCAGGTCAGAGAGAGAGAGAGAGAGAGAGAGAGAGAGAGAGAGAGAGAGAGAGAGAGAGAGAGAGAGAGAGAGAGAGAGAGAAGTGAGGGGGGGCATTATATATTCATAGGGCTACAAGTTCAATACTGTAGCCAGCCTCTTCAGGATATACGAATTTCAAGGTCCGTGGTATTCATTAACGCCACAGACACGCTGAACTGGATATTAGATGGAGCTGTAGACGATGGAGGAGGAGGAGGAGGAGGAGGAGGAGGAGGAGGAGGAATATAAACATCAGATCTTTTGTTCCAGTTTGAGTGAGCTTTACCAATATACAGTGATAAGGTGAGGATTGGTGGAGGAAGAGGAGGAGGAAGAGGAAGAGAAGGAGGAGGAGGAGGAGGAGGATATGAAGGACACTGAATGGTAGGAGGAGGAGGAGGAGGAGGCTGATGAAAAGAAGGAGGAAGATTGACACGGATGAGAATTGATAAGGAGGAGGAGGAGGAGGAGGAGGAGGAGGAGGAAGAGGAAGAGGAAGAAAAAGAAGAGGAAGAAGAGAAGAAAGAAACATGAAGCAACCTGGAAACATGAAAAAAAGTGATAAAAAACGAAAACTGAAAAAAAAACAGTTAAAAAAAAACGAAGAAAATTAAACACCCAAATACAAAATAAAAAAAATGAGAGAAAAAATAAACAGAACATTTCCCTCAAAACGTAAAAAAAAAAAAAAATCCGTATTCCTCCTTATTAGTTAAATCTGGCGGCGGGAAAGTAAGACAGGGAGTGAAGACGGAAGGAAGGCAGAAATTGTGGAAGAGGAGGAGAAAGAGGAGGAGGAAGAGGGCGGAAAGGGAGGGAGAACTATCTTACAAGACTCCTGGCAGCTGGGACGGGTACAGGGAGAGGCAGGGAGAGGCAGGGAGAGGTAGGAAGGAGGTGGATGACAGAGGGGTGGGTGGAGGAGGCTGGGAAGGGGATGCAATGGAAGTAGCAGGTGGCTGAGAACAGATTGCATGGCGAGGAGGAGATGACAGCCTCCAGACGCCCCCTAGTCCCCGGGTGCCTTTCCCCAGTACACCCCAGGACACCCCAGTACACCCCAAGACACCCCAAGACTCCCTAGGACACTTCCCTACCAGCATACAAACACACCACACTCGCTCATTTCCCTTCCTCTCAGCACTTACTCCCCTTTGTGCTTCCTCGCCTCTTGTGTGTGTGTGTGTGTGTGTGTGTGTGTGTGTGTGTGTGTGTGTGTCTCTCTCTCTCTCTCTCTTTCGTTCCTCACCACCACCTGCCATGAGAGAGTCTGCGAGTTTCCTTCCTTCCTTCCTTCCTTCCTTCCTTCCTTCCTTCCTTCCTTCCTTTCTTCCTTCCTTTCTTCCTTCCTTCCTTCCTTCCTTCCTCCTCTTCAAACCGATTTCTGAAGCACCAAACACTCTCTTGGTGATCAGTTGTGTCGCGTCTTGTCCTCAGGTTATCTTTCTCCCAATTGGTTCCTCCGTTCCTGTTTTTTTTTTCGTTTTTGTTTTTGTCTTCCTGTTCTGTCTTCGCCTCTCTTCTTTCTTTATTTATTTTTTCGTGTATTATCTCATTCCTCTTTCCCTTCTTTCCTCGTCTTTTCTGTGTCCTGTCCTCTCTCTCTCTCTCTCTCTCTCTCTCTCTCTCTCTCTCTCTCTCTCTCTCTCTCTCTCTCTCTTAGTCTTCTTCGCTTCCTTTCATTTTCCTTCAATCATATCCGCATCTTTCTCTTTTAGCTCCTTTGTATTGGGTTTCCTGGTCTCTCTCTCTCTCTCTCTCTCTCTCTCTCTCTCTCAGACACACGCACAAAACACGCTCTATTCTTGTGTACATTACTGCTTAATCTTTCCCTTACTTCCTCAAGCGTCTCCCTCACTCTCTCCTTCCTCTCCTTCTCTCCCTCTCACCCTCCCTTCCTTCCTTTACTCTCTCCTTCATCTCCTTCTCTCCCTCCCTCCCTGTCTTCCTTCCTTCCTCCCTCCTTCATCTTGGGCAACCACGCAGCCCTGCCCCTTACTGACTTCACTGGGATAATTACCCTGTTAGTGCAGAGAGAGAGAGAGAGAGAGAGAGAGAGAGAGAGAGAGAGAGAGAGAGAGAGAGAGAGAGAGAGAGAGAGAGAGAGAGAGAGAGAGAGAGAGAGAGAGAGAGAGAGAGAGAGAGAGAGAGAGAGAGAGAGAGAGAGAGAGAGAGAGAGAGAGAGAGAGAGAGAGAGAGAGAGAGAGAGAGAGAGAGAGAGAGAGAGAGAGAGAGAGAGATAAAAGCAGAAGGTGGCAAAGAATGAAGCTTAAACGAGAAGGGGAGAGATGAAAGGCGGGAATAAGTACGGGATGAGTAGACGAAGAGGAGGAGGAGGAGGAGGAGGAGGAGGAGGAGGAGGAGGAGGAGGAGGAGGAGGAGGAGGAGGAAGAGTACCGGCGCCACAGGAAGGTAAAGAGAGCGCCATTAGATCGAGAACTCAACAAAAAGGAAAAGAATGAAAGTAAAACACAGATGGAAGAGAAACGGAAAATACTTTATCAAACTTTTTAGTCTATTTGTTTTATCTGTCTCTCTCTCCTATTCCCCTTCTCCTCCTCTTCTACCTCTTCTTCCTCCTACTCCTCCTCCACCTTCCTCCACTTCTTCTTTTATCAGTTTCTTCTCTTATTCCTTCTTTTACTAACTTTACTAAACTTCATCTGATTCTAAGTTTTATTCTCCTTTTTTTTTCCTTCCTTCTACTCCTCCTCGTGCTCCTTCTCTCACTTTCTTCACCTACTCCATTACCACCTTCACTACCTCCACCATTACCATCTCCTCCTCCTCCTCCTCCTCTTCTTCCTTTGCGCCGGGAAGTGCTTGAGTCCCGTGCCTAAAACTCGAAATCTCGTGTCGGCGATCTCGTCACAAGTTGGTTCCTTCGAAGCAAAAACTTCTCGGCCGTCCATAAAGTTGGCGAAGGAAGGAAAAAGTGCTCCAGATGAGATTTTTAGAGTTTATCCCCCATTTTCCATTCTTTTTTGCTCCTATTCCTCCTCCTCCCCTTCCTCCTTCTCCTCCTGCTTTTCCATCTTCTCCTCCACCTCCACCTCTTCCTTCTCCTTCTTCTCTTCTTTTTCTTCCTCTTCCTGGTACTAATCGCTTTTCTGTGTCTGTTAGTCAAGTGCTTCTTCTACTGCTACTGTTGTTTTAAGTGTTTCTGCTCCTCCTTTTCCTTCTCCTCCTCCTTCTCTTCCTCCTCTTCTGTTAATATGATGTTTCCATTTCATACTTATGTTGTTTCCCTGCCTCCTTTTTGTTATAGTGTTCCTTCTTCCATGCCTTTGGGTATCATTAGAGGATTTTATTTACATTAGAAAGGATTTATGAAGGTCAAAAGATTAATGGTCCAGAGTCTTTACTATTTCAATTCCCACATAAGTTTCTGAAGCTGTATAAAACCACTAAACAGTAAGCAGAGTGAATATGAAAATGCGGCATTGTGCTGAAGGGGCTAAAACTCTTGTACTACTAAAACTGACTCTCTCTACAGGTATGAGTGCGTTCCTTGCATGATTATCCCCACATGAGTTTCCGAAGCTGTATAAAACCACTAAACAGTAAGCAGAGTGAATTTGAAAACGCGGCATGGTACTGAAGGGGCTAAAACACTTCTACTACTATAACTGCTTCTCTCTACAGGTATCAGTGCGTTCCTTGCGTGATACTACATACTATTGTGGCTTTCCTCGTAATCCCCCATATAGTGCAACACACCGCCACCACCACAACACCACAATGCCACGACCACAAACACACCCTCCTCCCATCGCCGCCCCCTACCTCGCCACCACCGCCACTCTTACATCAACCCACCCACACCACAGTCACCAGTCCATGCGCCGCACTGGACACCACAAAACCGCCATTCAAACCACGATCTGTCCAGGAAAACATACCGATATTCAGATACGCGTCTTTGGTTTCTATCTTTTTTTCTCATTTCTTCTATTTCTTCTATTTCTTCTTCTTTCCTTCGCTGCTTTTCTAGCGTGTTTACTCTTTAAATTTTCATGTTATTTGGTTCGTATTTTTTTTCTTATTTTTCCTACATTTCTCTTCTATTTCTTCTATTTCTTCTTTTTTTTCTCTACTTTTTTTACGTGTCTGCTCTCTCCATTTTCGTGTTTTCCCGTTTTCTCTCTTTATGTACATTTTTCCACATTCCTTATGTTGCAGCTCTTCCTTTCTCTATTTCTCCTACATTTCTCTTCCATTTCTATTTCTTCTTTCTTTCTCTACTTTTCTTACGTGTCTATTCTTTCAATTTCCGTGTTCTTCCTCTTTCTTTCTTTATATACCTCCACCTCTCTTATCACCCTGCTCTTCCTTTTCTCCTTCCCTTTCCCCTCCTTCTCCCCCTCACCTCCCTTATCTTCCTACCCTCTTCCTTGCCCTATCGCTTTTTTGCTCGCCTCTCGAACATTCCGACCGTAACCACAAAAGCAACAAGAGGATCAGCAGCCCGGCATCTCACCACTACTATGTCAACACGAGCAAGTTTTCACCGCCACAACACGAAACAGAATCCACCGAAGAAGTCTCACACACACAGACACACAGACATAGCAGACACAGCAGCCCCGCCGCCGTCTGCGTTCCTTCACTGGTAAAACACGAGGGCTTTTTATTTCAAACTTCGGACGTATTCTCTACAAACAATTGGCGGGGTCGAGTGTGGGTTTTAGTCCTTCCTTTCTGTTTTTATTATTATTTCGTGTGTTTTTGGGTAATTGGTGATGTGTTTTGGGCCTTGTTTGTCTCATTACTGCGTAGGGTTATAATCGTAGGCCTAACTGACTCTATTTCCTGTTTTTTTTAATGACATGAGACTTAATAATCAGCCTTCAAAAATAGTGAATGAAGTTCCGTAATATAGGCAAACATGTTTCTATATTGACCTACTAACACTATTTTCTCTTTTTTTCTCTCTCTTGTGATGTAAAACTCGATTAATTTTAAAACGGAGTGGAAAAGTTAACTCAGGAAACACACTTCTAATGAAAGCACTAACTCAGTAATCAGGTTGTTGGTGGAGAGACGATGTGGAGCTTTAAAGGAAGACTATATAGGACACAGAAACTTATCAACACTATTCAAAACCACTCAAAATATTCCAAACACACGTAAACCCCCAAACACCCTCAAACACACTGAAAACACTTTAAAAACACACAAAAAAACCCAAACATCTCCAAAAATACTCAAAACCCACTCCAAACACACGCAAACGCCCTCAAACACCCTCAAACACACTCAAAACACACTCCATACACACGCAAATCCCCATCGCACTCAAAATACACTCAAAACGCACGAAACGCCCGAACACCCCCAAATACACTCAAAACGCACTCAAAACACACCCAAACCTTATGTTTATGAATGGGGATAACTGGTGGAAACAGACAGATGTGTTGTGTACCAGAACTGCCACGTGAAAAACTGACCCCTTTTTTGCAGCTTCCTTCACTTTATGTTCCTATCTCGCTGGGGTTATTAAATTCGCTACTTCTTGTTCCTTCTTTGTGTTCCCTTGTGCTCTGTTCCTCCGTCGCTCAGTGCCGCCCGTCACTCACTCTTAAATCACTACTGTTTTCTCAATCCTCTATGTTTCTTTCTGCTCCGCCTCTCAATACCGTTCTTCCCTGAATTATCTGATATTGTTTGTCTATCCTTTGTATTCCTTTGTGTTTCTCCACCTCTCACCACCGCCCTTGACTAAAATCCCTCTTAAATCATTCATGTTTGTTCCTCCTTTGTATTCCTTTGTGTTTCTCCACCTCTCACCGTCGCCCTTGGCTGAAATTTCCCTTAAATCGTTCCTGTTTGTCCCTCCTTTGTGTTCCTTTGTTTTCAGCCCCCTCTCACCGCCGCCCTTGACTAAAATCCCTCTTAAATCGTTCATGTTTGTTCCTCCTTTGTGTTCCTTCATGTTTCTCCGCCTCTCACAACCGCCCTTAAATGAAATCCTCTTAACACTTTTTGTATTGGGACACATTTTTACCTTGCAATTTGTGTTTGATTAGACGATTTTATTGACATTAGGAAAAGTCTATGAAGGTCAGAAGAATAATGGCCACAGTCTTCAGTATTTTAATCCCCCACATGAGTTTCTGAAGCAGTATAAAATCACCAAACAGGAAGCAGAATGAATATGGAAACGCGTCATGGTACTGAAGGGGTTAAATCGTTTCTGTTTGTCACTCCTCTATATTCCTTTGTCTTCAGTTATACTCCGCTCCTCAGCGCCGCCCCTCACCAGACTCATCACCTCCGCCAGGCGCCAACGAGAAGCCCCGCGACTCATTTTCAGAAATCACATCCCAGGTTCTCTATCAACCGCCCCTCGCTACTTGGTGGTGTCGCGCCCCTCGGCCTGCCCTGCCTGTTCCCCTCGTTCCCCTTGGTTGGAGTGGCTCCCTTGCCCGATAAATGACCCTCTCCGGCCCTCCTCTCGCCCTTCACGCCGCGGCCACAGTGGGAGCTAATCTAAGAAGTGCGAAAATAGGCTGCTATATATTCGAGATCCCACAGCGGAAGGGAGGGAGAGAGAGGAGGTGTCATAATGCTGGTGCTGGGACGCTAGGGGACCTCTCTCTCTCTCTCTCTCTCTCTCTCTCTCTCTCTCTCTCTCTCACCTGGGTGCTGAAGTAATCTTGCGTACTAATGAATAACAAACCGCAGACTCAAGGACAAAGACGAGAAGCTCCCTAATGAAGGTTAAAGTAATAGTAGTAGTAGTAGTAGTAGTAGTAGTAGTAGTAGTAGTAGTAGTAGTAGTAGTAGTAGTAGTAGCAGCAGTAGTGGTGTGGTGGTGGTGGTGGTGGTGGTGTAGTGCAACAGCAGCAGTGGTGGTGGTGGTGGTGGTGGTGGCAGTGCAGCAGCAGTTGTGGTGGCAGCAGTGGTGGTGCAGGTGGTGGCAGCAGCAGCAGCAGCAGCAGCAGCAGCAGCAGTGGTGGTGGTGGTGGTGGTGGTGGTGGTGGTGGTGGTGGTGGCAGTGGTGCAGTGGCAGTGGCAGCAGTGCAGGTGGTGGTGGTGGCAGCAGCAGCAGTGGCAGTGGTGGTGGTGGTGGTGCAGCAGTGCAGCAGCAGTGGTAGTAGTAGTAGTAGTAGTAGTAGTAGGGATGAAATGAGTAGTAGTAGTAGTAGCAGCAGTAGTAGTAGTAGTAGTAGTAGTAGTAGTAGTAGTAGTAGTAGTAGTAGCAGCAGTACGTTTTATCTCCCGGGAAATAGCTAATTTACTCGTACAGTTTTCTTTCTCTCTAAATGCAAATAAGGAAGAGGTTAGGAAACACGAGAAGGAAGGAAGGAAGGGAGGGAGAGAGGAGAGAGGGAAGAAAAAGAGGACAGGAAGTGAGACGCAAAGTAGAGGGGGAGAGCAGAAAGAGGAGAGGGAGGGAGAGAGGGAGGGAGGTGAGGGAGGAGAGCTCAAGTATATAATGAGCGTAGACGTGAGGGGTGAGGGAGTGTACGTGTGTGGCCGATTGTGAGGTGAAACTTAGTGGTTAGCATACTGAGATACGTGAGAGAGAGAGAGAGAGAGAGAGAGAGAGAGAGAGAGAGAGAGAGAGAGAGAGAGAGAGAGAGAGAGAGAGAGAGAGAGAGAGAGAGAGAGAGAGAGAGAGAGAGAGAGAGAGAGCATTGTGGAGTGTGGAGTGGACAGTGTAAGGATAAAATGAGAGAGTGTAATGGACTCTAATGAAAAAGAATGACGGAGAAATATGAAGAATGAGAGAAAAGTATAAGAGGCCAAAGCATTAGAGTTCAGAAAAGATGAGACTATGAGGAGAGTGAGGGAGGAGAAGTCAGTGAGGCGGAGTGAGAAGTGGCGAGGCGGAGAGGTGGAGAGTGACAAGCCAAGACAAGACCAACGCCTCTTTCACAAACACAGAACACAATAACAAAAACACAAAGCCTTCTTGTCATCGCTCCACTCTGCATAGTCACTCCTTCACTCCATTTACGTGAGTTTCCCTGCCTTACTCACTCCCTCTCTCTCTTTCCTTCCCTCTCAGCACACTCCTACGCGCCCCTTGTCCTTGCGATCCCATCCTTCAGGACCATCACTTCCTCCTTAGGGCACGGGCGACGCGGCACTTCGTCAGGATGCGAGGCTTGGCACTCAGGCACAGACTCAGGCCTTGGCACTCTCCCCAAAGCCCCAGTATCAGAAAGGACTCCGCCGACCTGATATACGGACCCGAGAAAATGGCTGGAAATTTTACCAAGGTCCTGTGACTTACGACCCACCCTCCCGTGCCTTCCCCCGACCCAGCCTGCGTATCCCATCCCACCTCACCCGCCCACCTCCCGCGTCCTCTCAGTCACTATCTCAGCCTCCAAGGACACGCAGCTCCCACAGGCATCGCAGGCACGGGCACTACCAAGGCTGGGTCGAATGCTGCCTCTTCCCTGCCAGAGTCAAGTGTTTCTGAGACGTCTTCCTCCCCGCCAAGTTCACTTCACAATGGAACACAAAGGAAGGCCAAGCGGGTTCTAACGTGATGTACCTTGGGATGACCTAAATTGATCTGAAGCTGCAATCTGAGTTACTTTATAATGGTTTAAATATTGATGCTGATTTTCTTGTGTGAAATGCTTGTTTTTTTTGTCAATACTCTGAGCTAGGAGTAAAGGAGAAGGCAATAATGGTGGAAAATGCTTTTTTTTTTTTTTTTTAGTCAATACACTCAGCTCTGGTTGTAAAGAAGACAGTGATGGTGGTAATGGTAAAGAGAACGAGTAATATGGCAAGACAAGGTGGATACACATAAGTGGGAATGATAAGTGGATATAAATAATTGGGTATGCTTTATGCAGAGAGGGCTACGTGCAGGTTTGATGGCGTCTTACATCTTTATTTATTCCCTCACTTTCTTACGTTCGAGTAATAAGAAAAATACAATCTCTTCGTCAATTTCCCTCCACCATTCCTTCCTGATTTTTCTCCTTTTTTTCCATTCACTAATTTTAATCCTCTCCACTCTCTCTCTCTCTTCCATTTTCCTTCCTCCTCCTCCTCCTCCTCCTCCTCCTCCTCCTCCTCCTCCTCCTCCTCCTCCTCCTCCTCCTCCTCCTCTTCCTCTTCTTCCTCCTCCTCTCCTCCTACTTCAGCGTGTAGCGGTCTTGTCCTGCTTTGCTCTGACCTTGCTGCCCTAAATCTGAAATGATAAGAAGAGGAGGAGGAGAAAAAGAAGGAAAAGAAGTGTACGAGGAGGAGGAGGAGGAGGAGGAGGAGGAGGAGGGGGAGGAAACGTGGGCGAACCGAACAAACCCGGAACCAGGAAGAAGGAGAACCAGTCGGGGATCCAGAGACGAGGACCAGCCGCCCATCAAACACTCTCGGGTCACGCAGCAGCTCCCCGTGACCCGTGACCTCCTGGGAGTGACCTGACGCTTGGCACTGAGCCATGTCCGACCTACCCTGTGCGCTGACCCGGGACGAACTCACCATTTTGACCGAACACAAACAATGGTAGTGGTG
>NC_059273.1:8385000-8432500 GCF_017591435.1 Portunus trituberculatus
TAGAGAGAGAGAGAGAGAGAGAGAGGCCACGACACGACGACTGATAATTCTGTAATCCACGAGTGAACAAAAGCCGCCTCGAATAGCAATGGTTACGTATGATGGGACACTGAATTGCTCTCTTAACAACGTGACGAAGCGACCACTGAATACAAACCAACTTGGAAACACAGACGTAGATAAACTAACTGAAAATCTGAGGGTAAATTGAAGGTAACTGAGAGAGAGAGAGAGAGAGAGAGAGAGAGAGAGAGAGAGAGAGAGAGAGAGAGAGAGAGAGAGGGCATTAAAGCAATTACTGACGTGAATAGCATTTTCTGCACGCATTTTCTTTCATTGCAGTTATATTCAATTCTGCTCCCTACTCGCATTTATTTCATTGTGCTTCTTTATCGCTTGATTTACGAAAATGGAAGAGGGATGCAGACCGGAGAGAAGGGGAGGAACTATAGAAATTAATGATGAAATAAGTTAATATGAACCAGCAGCGGAGAGGAAGAGAACTGGTCATGTGATAAACAGTTTTAATATAATCGATGCTAATAAATAAAGAAATAACGGTAAATGAAAGATTAATTTGGGAGGATAAAGAGAAGATGAGAGAAAAAATAGCTCGACAAAAGAGAGATATATATAGAGAGAAATAGGATAAAAGAAAGGAGAGGGAAAGGAGAGCAAGGAACGAAGATGGAAACAAAGAAAACTTGAAGAAAAAAATAGATTAAAATTAGGAAACGAAAAGTGTGTGTGTGTGTGTGTGTGTGTGTGTGTGTGTGTGTGTGTGTGTGTGTGTGTGTGTGTGTGTGTGTGTGTGTGTGTGTGTGTGTGTGTGTGTGTGTGTGTGTGTGTGTGTTCAGGGTAGCAGTGAACGAAGTGAGACGAGGAAATGGTTGATTATACTGATCACTGAAGTACCTCTCTCTCTCTCTCTCTCTCTCTCTCTCTCTCTCTCTCTCTCTCTCTAAGCCCTATCTTTAGTTCAACCCTTTTATCCCTTCTTTCCTCCTCCTTTTCCTCCTCTTCCTCGTCCTCTTCTTCCTCCTCCGAGCAGTGGCGTCCTCTGCATGCTAATCACACTCCCACGGACTCCCACGGTGGCCGCCCTCCCGCAGCTGAGCGTCTGAGAAACAATGGCGCGCCCCTCCGTCGCCAGATAACCACCGCTCATCCACAATCCAGAGAAAGTTACAAAGTTCAAGGGAAAAATACGTGACAAAGAAAACAAGATAGGAAAAAAATGGATGAACTGTTTAAAGAATGGATAACAGAAAAGCGAGTAACTTAAAAAAAAGGTTAGAAATACGATAAGGAATGAAAGAGAATAGCAAAGTTGATAAGGTTAGAAATACGATAAGATAAGAAATACGACATAGAGAATGGTGAATTTAATAAGGTTAGAAATGCGGTTAATAATGAAAGAGAATAGCAAAAATAAAATTAGAAAAGCGACCAAGTTCAAGAAAGTGAGAGATATGAAGAAAAACTAGGAAATAGCAAAAAAAGAATGAATTGCTTAGAAAAATGGACAAAGGAAAAAGCGAGGTGAAAAAATAAGGAAAAGAATAAAAGTAAAACAAAAAGATAATCTGCTGATGTGAATTGCTCAGAGGAAATGAAGAAATAGGCAGAGGTGCAAATTTGAAGGTTGTAATGCGGTTTGATCACTGGTATACGCACTCACACTTTGGTACCGCCTTCTGCAGAATCGTAGTGGAATATTTTACCTTTATTTGTTTCTTCTGCCTGTCGCTTTATGTATATGGTATCTCGGAGTCTAATTAACCCCTTCAGTACTGGGACGCATTTTTACCACGAAATTTTGGTGATTAAACGATTTTATTTTACATTAGGAAAGGTCTATGGAGGTCAGAAGATTAATGGCCAGAGTCTTTACGAGTTTAAACCCCCACATGAGTTTCTGAGGCTGTATAAAATCACCAAATAGTAAGCAGAGTAAATGTGGAAACGCGTCCAGGTGCTGAAGAAGTTAAGTTCACTAAATACTCTAGAAATTCAGTAACATCTCTTCACTTCATATTTGACTATCTGATCAAGGTTACGGAGTGAAGGAATACACGTGAAATAAACTAAATGAATTACAAAATAGACATACATGTGTTTTTATCAGGGATCATACATCAACTAAACCAAATGAAATACAAAATACGCATATATGTTTTTGTCAGGGAATAATTATACATCAACTGAACCAAATGAGTAGAGTAGGTGGTAAGGAAACTCAGGCTGATGCAGAGGAATATTATCAACTTATCAACTTGTGTTTCCCTACCGCCCACTCTACACATTTGTCTAGATATAAACCAAATGAAATACAAAATACACACACATATGTTTTTGCCAGAGAATATACATCAACTAAACCAAATGAAACACAAAATACACACACATGCTTTTGTCAGGGAATATATAAATCAACTAAACAAAAGAAAAAAAAACACGAGATACACACATATGCTTTCGTCAGGGAATATACATCAACTAAACCAAAATGAGACAAAATACTCACACAATTTTGTCGAGGAATATATACATCTACTAAACCAAAATGAGACACAAAATACTCTTCCCTTTTCTTCATGCGCAAATACTAAGAGCAAATTGAGATAAGATAAGCACAAGCGTACGAGTATATCAGTGCATCTCCTTCCTAGTGCCTTGTTTTGGGCGAGGCAGGAGTGTTGGGGAGTGAGGTCCAGGGCGAGGAATGGCAAGGGGAGGGAGAAGAGGAGAGGGTTGTGTCCTTGGAGACTCAAAGAAGCCACACTACTTTGTCTTGAGGTAATTTGCACTTCTGTGGGTTTCCGGTTACGTGGTCAGCGCGACTTTCGTGATACGGCGACTCTTATCAGCAGCTCCCGGCCCCTTGTGTGTGTGTGTGTGTGTGTGTGTGTGTGGCAGCGTCCCTCCCTTGGCGTGGCGGTAATGTAGGCCGTGACGCTCTTGTTGTAGAGAAAGTGCACGTGTTGCTTGCTTGTCGAAAAGATATGAGTGGTGTTTGCGTACTGAGAGAGAGAGAGAGAGAGAGAGAGAGAGAGAGAGAGAGAGAGAGAGAGAGAGAGAGAGAGAGAGAGAGAGAGAGAGAGAACAATACAACATACAACACAACTCACGCAACAACACTCTTCTACATCACCAAACACGCCACAATAACAATTCAAACACGACACACTCCATCTAATCAAACTTCCCTTAACTGAACCTAACCTAATTCAACATAAAACTAACCACAACCTAACCAAACATACTGCAACCCGCCCCTAAACTAACCTCACAACCTCAACCACTTTAATCTAACCTAACATAACAATAACACCGGTCTAACCAAATTCACCATAGAATTAACCCTAACCTTACATAATTTACTCTAACCTAACCCAACCTAACCTAACTTAACCTAATATAACTTTAACAAAATCCAACCTAACCTAACATAACATAAAACCAATCTAACCTAATCCACCATAGAATTAATCCTAACCTTATATAATTTACTTTAACCTAACTAACCTAACCTCACCCACACAACACCATGAACCGCGTGAACCAGAGGCAAGAGACACACCAGAAATAAAACCACGATAAGAATATTACAGAGGATTAAGAGGTGACATGAGTTGGTGCAGGAGAGAGAGAGCGAGGGGGAGAGAAAGAGAGAGGGAGAAAGGGAGAGGAGAGACTGAGGGTGACGTGATGCTGGTAGGGGAAGGAGAGGAGGACGAGGAGTAGGAGGAGGAGGAGGAGGAGATTGTAGCGCGGATGTCACAGCGAAAACAACGATAACTGGATAAGAGAAGATACAAAGACCCTTCCCCCTCCACCCCCCCTCCTCTCTCTCTCTCTCTCTCTCTCTCTCTCTGTGTGTGTGTGTGTGTGTGTGTGTGTGTGTGTGTGTGTGTGTATGTGTGTGTGAGCGCGCGAGGTCACTTCAGGACAGATGACAGCGGTGGTGGTGAGCTTCGTGAAGTTGTTGGGAGATCCAAGTCTGTCCTCGGGCGTCAGCTGTCCCTTAGAGGAGGAGGAGGAGGAGGAGGAGGAGGAGGAGGAGGAGGAGGCTGGAAGGAACACGGATGACCTGGGAGAGTAGAAGCAAAGTGGACTGGAAGGAGAAAGAAGGCGAAACAGAGAAGGGACAAAGAAAAGTGGTGTGGAGAAGCAAGAGGAGGAGGAGAGTGAAGAAAGAGAGATAGAAGTGAGAGGAAGCGAAGGAGGAGCAGCTAGGAAAAGGAGACAGAAGCTCTTATATGTGTGTGTGTGTGTGTGTGTGTGTGTGTGTGTGTGTGTGTGTGTGTGTGTGTGTGCTTCAATCACACGACCTCTCAGCCCACAACAAAAGCCTCTCACAACTTACACTCTCCATCTGCACTCACTCCTCGCACGCACCTTCAAACCAGCCAAACACACCCAATACCTCACACACCCAGCACGCACCACCACGCCCACCACCTGACATAAACCCGTATTCTGAAACGCCTTGCTCTCTCACCATCACAAAGGCTCAAGTTGAAGATACTCGTGTTTTTAAGAGTATTTTCATATCTCTGGTGATAGATTGGCAAGGTTTCTAGTTGATTAAAAGGGAAAACTGTCTTAAAAATGCCCAGTTAGTTGTCTCTGTGGCCTTGGAAAATTATCGTAGAGAGAGAGGAAGGCGTTACTGAAAACGGGCGATAACCACAGCCACCAGCGCAGCCCGTACCCTTCCTTAACACAACACAGCACACCAAGAGGCCGTCAGGAGCAGAAGCACAGCATGGAGGGGGAAACTATGAAACGAGGAGCTGCGGGACGTCGGGAAGTCTCGGAAATTCTCTCAGCTGCCCCCCCTCCACTTCGCTGCGCCTGAAAGTGGAAACCCGCCACAAACAGCCACAATTAGGTTCTATTCGCTATTAAATCACACGGAAGGTTCACGGACCAGGTGGATAACGCAGCGCCGCCATCCGTGACGCTCCCGGCTGATAAATTATGATGATCGATGAGGGCTTTTCACCTTGCGGCACCACCAGACAACGCTCACGCCGTCTCCCGCGGGTGTAGAGGCCCGCAACCACCCCAGCACCGATGATGGAAGCCTCACCCCCCGCCAGGACAGAGAAACCTACAGCAGGAGGGATGGTTGCCTTAAGTTTCCGCACCGCAAGTTTTTCCACTACTTTGTTCACGATTTTACACTACGCGACGGCTCTTTATCCCCGTTCTAAACTTCCTGAGCGTTCTTCCAGCGTCACAGCCTACCGTTACCGTCACAGTCACATCTTTACCGTCACGTTATTTTTATTTCCCTTATAAATCATAGATACTCTGCACATGATACTATATTGGTGTCAGAGATGAAAGATTTGATATAGATGATAAATGTGCAAAATTTACAGATAATGTTTGTTAAGGAGACGTGAGTAAACATTCATTTTCACAATGCAAAGAATAAGAGAAGAGATATTTTTTACATTTTTTTCTCTCCAACCTGCGCTGCTTTTTTTTCCGCGGTTCTAAACTTCCTGAGCGTTCTTCCAGCGTCACAAGCTAGCGTTACCGTCACAGTCACATCTCTACCGTCACACTCTACCGTCCCCGTCATTATTTACCGTCAGTGTCACAGCCTACCGTCACAATCTTCCATTTCAATCTACCATTTCCATCACAGCCTTGCCGCGCCTCGCCTCAGCTGCACCCCCGCCCTATCCGTCACACTTCACACTTCAGGCCGCTGCTCTCACTAAACCATTTCTTCTCGCATTACCACCTTTCCGACAGCATGAAAATTAAGTAGTGCAGGTGATGAATATTCCGACGTCTTTCTTCTTTCGTGTCTTCTTTCCTGTTTCCCTATCCCCTGCATCATCTCCCTCTCTCCTTTCTCCTCCATTCCTTCATTCCTCCCATCCCATCAATGTCTCATCATACTTCTCATTCCCTCGGCTTTTCTTTCTCTTACAATCAGCCCGAGGGGAGCTTTCAAGGCAATGGATGGAGATAGTTTTGCACGAGGATTCAGTTGCATTTGTCTGGCTGTCTGTCTCCATGTCTCTCTGTCTGTGTGTCTGTGTTTGTGTGATTGTGCCCGTCCGCTTTATGCATTACTATGTTTATCCAATGTGTTTCTTTTTATTTCTTCAAACGTTTTCATTTCTTTCTCCTGCCTCTCTCTATTTTCTCTTTCTTTTCCTATATCTTTTTATTTATTCCTTTTTGTTCCTTGCCTCACTCTTATTTCTCCTCCTCCTCCTCCTCCTCCTCCTCCTCCTCCTCCTCTTACTCTTTCATTTCCTCTTCCAATTTATATTTGCATCCTTTCTTCCATTTGTATTTCCAGCCAATTTGCATGTTCCCTTTTATCTACGTATTTTCAAAAGCTTCCACTTATGACCAAAGACTTTTCCCATAAGATGTTTACGAGAACCGCACAATACCTCACCGTTTTTCCTTCCTCCGTCTCTCTCTCTCTACCTCTCTCGCTCACCTTTCCTCCTTTCCTTTCGCCTTTAATCCCTCGATCCCTCCTTGCCTGCCTCCCTTCCCTCCAGTCTTGCCTCCTCCCTCCCTCCCTTCCTTCGTTTGATCTGCTCTACAATGTTACCAAATCTATGAATAAAAGATCAAACTCAAGAGAGGCGAAGGAAGATGAGTGTCTCGTAAGGATATGTAGTGACGCCTTTGCATAGAGGAGGAGGAGGAGGAGGAGGAGGAGGAGGAGGAGGAGGAGGAGGAGGAGGAGGAGGAAGGAAGGAAAGTGTCTAGGATACTGAAAGGGGAAAATGATAAAAGTTAATTTGATGTGAGTGACTTACTGACACACACACACACACACACACACACACACACACACACACACACACACACACACACACACACACACACAGAAAGAGAGAGAGAGAGAGAGAGAGAGAGAGAGAGAGAGAGAGAGAGAGAGAGAGAGAGAGAGAGAGAGAGAGAGAGAGAGAGAGAGAGAGAGAGAGAGAGACAGAGAGAGAGAGAGAGAGAGAGAGAGACAAACAGAGAGAGAGACAGAGAGAGAGAGAGAGAGAGACAAACAGAGACAGAGAGACAGAGAGAGAGTACAGCTAGATACACGAAACAAATGTAAATAAATAAATAAACATAGAAAATACCATCTTTCATAATTATACACATTAATCCGGCAAGACCACAAGGCGCCATCAAACAGTGGAGGCGGCAACAGAACGCCCCGGGGCACACCACACGGGACGCCATTAAAAGGAAGTTAGCGAAAACGGATATTACTGGCGCCTGAAGTTTGCATGGGCGGATATTACGGAAGTTAGCGGCGGCGAGAGCGAGAAGGACGGTGGTGGTGGTGGTGTGGTAGTGGTGGCGGTGGTGGTGGCGGAGTGAGATAATTGGCACTATTACCTTACATTAATTAAAGTCTCATTGCCACCTGAGGCCATCTGTCGGTCCGGGAAAGCTGGAAAATACATCAAGGGTTTATATTTTCTCCTCATTCCTTCCTTTCCTTCGTGTTTTTCCATATTTCCTTTTAGTAAGACCGTTTAGTTTGGCAGAGCAAGGGTTTATTAAAGAGAGCGGGGTTACAGAGGACTTGATGGGCTGTAAGGGACATAGTAGAATGAAAATACAGAAATACAGGAGGTACAGAGAGATAAAGAACACAACAGAATGAAAATACAGAAATACAGGAGGTACAGAGAGAGATAAGAGACAAAGCAGAATGAAAACACAGAAATACAGGCGATACAGAGAGGGATAAGAGACACAGTAGATTGGAGACACAGAAAATACAAAGAGATTCCTTATATTGACCTTTTGAAACCCTTCAGTACTGAGACGCATTTTCACCATGAGTTTTGCATACGATTAGAAGATTTTGTTTACATCAAGAAGGGTCTATGGAGGTCAGAAGATTAATTGCCAGTGTTTTCACTATTTCAGTCCCCACACATGAGTTTCTGAAGCTGCATAAAATCACCAAACAGTAACCAGAATGAATATGAAAATGTGCCATGGTACTGAAGGGGTTGTCTCTCATTACCAAAAGACCCTCATTAGATTTTAGGTTAGGACATTTTTTTTCTATTATAAGACGGTTATAAATCTTACTTAGTGATTCATCCATTAGAAATATCACTGCATTTGTTTTATACTGAATGATAGTGTGGATTTTGGAGTAAAAGAATCATTTCGGAGATGGATTAGAATTATATACGAAGTGAAAAAGCGAGAATATGAAATTGTCCCCAAAAGTTACATTGAAAGATCGCAAGAAAATCAGCGAAGAAAGTCTTAAGAAGGAAAGCTGATCACAAGCACATGAGGGAAAGAAGACAAACGCATATTAATTCAAAGTAATGACGAGAAAAGGAGGTAAAACATCATCGGGGAAGGAAAGATGATGAGGAGGAAGAAAAATCACAAGAACGTAAAAATAATCAAGGAGAAAAATAAGTGAAAAAAAAAGTTATGACGGAAAAGAGTAAGTAGCAAAGAAAATAATTACTGGAAAATTAATAAAAGGCGTATGTGGAAAAATCACCGATGGAAAAACAGAGAAAGAAGAGAAATTATCAACAGAAAACTAGAAAAAGAAAAAAAATGTTAAATAAAAAAACGTAACAAGAAAAATTTACCGAAAAAAAAAAAAAGATGAAAAATAGTCACAAGAAAATGAGAAAAAAAGTTGTAAAAAAGAAAAACGTAAGAAGAAAAATTTACCGATGAAAAAACACAAAGAAGAAAATAATCAGCTCAATTTCCTCCTCTTCTCAGTCTCTCCGTTCTTTATTTTCTCCTCTTCTCTATTCGATCTCTCCCTTCTTCAACTGTCTTTCCTCTCTATCTTCTCTTTTTTTCTCTCTTTTACCCTATTTTCTCTTTCTCTCTCTCTTTTTTCTCCTCATTATTCTCTCTCTCTTTTCTAATCCATTTCTCTTCTTCTTTTCTCCCTTCCTTCTTTCTTTCATTCTTTTTTCACTCTTTCCTATTCCTCTACTTTCTTTCAGTTCCCTTTCCTCCTCTTCTCCCTCTAACCCTTATTTCCTGTCTTTTCTCCTCTTCTTTACTATCTCTCTCTGTTTCTTGATCAAGTTGTTAAAAAGGAAAAAGATATCTAGAAAAATGTACTAATTGAAAAAAAAACACAAAAGAAGAAGAAAATATTTACAAGGAAATGATGAAGAGAAAACTTGTAAGAATGAAAAAGACACAGAGAACAAAACAATCACAAGAAAATGAAAAGAAAAAGTTGTAACAAGGGAAAAGGTACGAGGGAAATTTATCGCCGCTCACATATGTAAAGTTTGTGTCCTCTGAGTAAAAACAGATATGCAAGTTAAGGCGCAGCGTCGCCATGGCTACACGAGAACACTTAACGTGAGGTGAATATGAAATTTAAACCTAATTAAGATTGTTAATAAAGGAGAGATGCATCTTAACTTGAAGGAGACGTGGCAGCAACAGGAGGAGGAGGAGGAGGAGGAGGAGGAGGAGGAGGAGGAGGAGGAGGAGGAGGAGGAGGAGGAGGAGGAGGAGAAGAAGAAGAAGAAGAAGAAGAAGAAGAAGAAGAAGAAGAAGAAGAAGAAGAAGAAGAAGAAGAAGAAGAAGAAGAAGAAGAAGAAGAAGAAGAAGAAGAAGAAGAAGAAGAAGAAGAAGAAGAAGAAGAAGAAGAAGAAGAAGAAGAAGAAGAAGAAGAAGAAGAAGAAGAAGAAGAAGAAGAGAGGAGTACAAGACGAATGAAGAGCAGGAGAAGGAGGAAGAGCCCTGAAAGAGAGAGAGAGAGAGAGAGAGAGAGAGAGAGAGAGAGAGAGAGAGAGAGAGAGAGAGAATTAGCAAGTGAATTACGGAGTGAGTTAGTCAATCTGAAACATTTTACCTTGACTTTATTTTGGAGTGAGAGAGAGAGAGAGAGAGAGAGAGAGAGAGAGAGAGAGAGAGAGAGAGAGATTAAGTTTTGCACACACTAACTTTGGCGGTTCTCGTGACACGCTTCAAAAATTTCCTTACTATGATTCCAGCTAGTCACTCCATGAACTCAGAAAAAAATTACAACAATACGACTCTCTCTCTCTCTCTCTCTCTCTCTCTCTCTCTCTCTCTCTCTCTCTTCTTTCCTATAACAATCCCATATTTCTTTTATTAATCTGTGTAATTTCGATATGTTAGTTTCCTGCATCTATTTTCTTCTTTAGGTTTCAATCCAAACTTGTATCCATTTAATAACGTGTTACAGCTTCACAGACATTCAGGCACTGTATACGTTTTATTTATTTCTTATTTTTAACCTTCCTGCTTCTTATTTCGACTACTCTTAAAAGGCTCTTGTAGAAATTATTGGGTTCTAAAGGACTAGAGTACAAGTTGTTGGGAGTGTCCAAGGGTACTTCTGTGATTCTGCACGTCCAATGAAAGAAATTAATCAATGAGGCTTTTAAATTATTCCTTATAGAAATTAGGATGTTTAATCCCTTCAGTAATTCGACACATTTTTACCTTGAGATTTGTGTACGATTAGATCATTTTATTGACATTAGGAAGGGTCTATGGAGGTCAGAAGATTAATGGCCGCAGTCTTCGCTATTTTATCCCTCACATAAGTTTCTGAAGGTGTATAAAATCACCAAATAGTAAGGAGAGTGAATATGGAAACGTGTCACGGTATTGAAGGGACTGAAAATAGAAATGCTGGTTGTACATGAATCTATTGACGTGTGACAGCTTCCTATAGTTTCACGCTCTGTATAGGTTTCCCTGTTTCCCTTACACAGAATCGTATTTCGCTTTGTTAACACTGCTCCCTCTGGTAGGCCGCGAGCGTAACAAGGAGCTCAATGGCGGAGTGTTCTACTTTTTAACTTTCTTCTTATTTTACCGTAACTTTTTTTTTCCCTTCATTTTCTAAACAGCAAGTACCCTTGACTTGCCCTTCTCAGGAACCTCCGCCCTCTGGCTCCTCTTAACTCATCAGTGGCTTTTCTTTTCCTCTCCCCTTGACATCATTCCTCCCACGTCCTTATAATTTTAGTATCTCCTCTCCCCCTTCCCCTCTCTTTACATCACTTGCTTTCCTTACATTCAGTGATCTCTAAATTCTTGTCCTTGTCTTACCTTTCTATTACTTTTCCTTACTATTGAATATAAGTATCTCTTACTTTAGTTTACTCTTTTCTTTTTGTTAAATGTCACTGGTTTGATTTTTCATCCTCTGCATTCTTCCCTCTTTGTTTTCATGTCTTTTACTTCTTCTGTTACTTTATTTTGTCTATTTATTCATTCTCTTTACATTTCTTCCTCTTCCCATCCTCACAATCAGTCTTCCATTCTTTCTTTTTATCTAATTTTCTTTCCCTCTTTTGGTGGATGAAGATAACAAAGAAGGAATAAAACAAGTGTAGAAGTATGTATGATAAAGGAAGGTACAAGAAGCCAACAAGCCGACACGTGGAAGTCCTTGTATGAAATGTATCGATCTCTATCCACCTATCATCTCTATTCATAAATTTCATTTTCTCTCAATGTTCCCCACTGACTCGACACTACCTGCCTGGGCTCGTATTCGCAAACTCTTCTGTGCTTCACCTCTACTCTTTCAAAAGGTTTTATTTAAGTTTACACGAGTTTTTCAAGGTGCTTTTACGGTTCTAGAGGCAGAGTGACAAGCATTCTACTCTATTAACTGAAGAAACACTCTTGAAAACCCGTCAACTCATCTCTGTGGCCGTGGAGAATAGTTGTGGTGAGAGAGCAAAGCGTTTCTGAATACGGACCCTGGTTACTGAGTCTATTCCAGTCACTTACCACTCCATTTAAGACCCAATTTTCTTCCTATCTCTCTCTTAAATGTAACTTTGTCAAGCAGAACCTGTTACTTTTGGGACTAAATTCCTTAAAGTTCCTGTTTCTTATATCGACTACTATTAAAAGGCTCGTGTTGAAGTTAATGGGTTTTAAATGGCCGCAATACAAGTTGCTAGGAATTTCCAAGGGTGCTTCTGTAATTCTGCATGACCAGTGAAAGAAATTAATCAATGAATCCTTTAAATTATTCCTTATAAAAGTTTAGGATGTTTAGAGATACAAATTCTCGTTATATCTTCATCAACTTTAACCCTTTCAGTACCAGGACACGTCTTCATATCGATTCTGCTTACTCTTTGGTGATTATCTACAGCCTTAGAAACTTATGAAAGGGATTAGAATAGTGAAGACTCTAGCCAATAATCTTCTGACCTATATAGACCCTTCCTAAAGTAAATAAAATCGTCAAATCGTACCCAAACTCAAGGTAAAAAAATGTGTCCCAGTACTGAAGGGGTTAAGGTTTTCTTGAGCATCTATACATGTCATTCTCATTTTATATATTACCTCCACACTAATTCAAATATAGAGGACAATAAAATAACTAAAAACACAAGAAACATTATTATAAAGCCATACTTCATACACAAAGGAACAGAGTCAATCAAACCTTCCATTTCTCGTCACCAGCTCAGTCTCCCTTCCATCCAATGCAGCCTTCCTTAACCTTCCTCCCAGACTCTCAGCCTTTCAGCTCACCGTCTTTCAATCTCTCAAGTCTTTCCTCTCCTTTACAACATTTCCCTTACTCCTCTTCAAAAAGCCTCAAACCTCTCTCTCTCTCTCTCTCTCTCTCTCTCTCTCTCTCTCTCTCTCTCTCTCTCTCTCTCTTTTGCAAGTTTCCACTCTAAATTTCTTCTAAAAATTCTTATATAAAACTGTAGCTAAAGAGAGAGAGAGAGAGAGAGAGAGAGAGAGAGAGAGAGAGAGAGAGAGAGAGAGAGAGAGAGAGAGAGAGAGAGAGAGAGAGAGAGAGAAATGCATCACAAAAGAGAAACAACCTTAACAATCTTAAACAATAACGCTTGAGAAAGTAGGCAATGTTCTCTCTCTCTCTCTCTCTCTCTCTCTCTCTCTCTCTCTCTCTCTCTCTCTCTCTCTCTCTCTCTCTCTCTCTCTTTCTTAGATGACTCCTGTCTATTGTAACTTCCAAACTTCATCCATTTTTCCTCCCTTCTTCCCTCCCTAGCAATCTATGTTCACTTTTCTCTCCCTTCTCTTCTTTCTTCCTCCATTTATCCTTCCTTCTTTCCTTCCTTCTATAAACTCTTCTTTTTTCCTGTCTTTATATTCTGCAATTCATGTTTTTCCCTTCACTTACTGATTAATTCTTCTTTCCTCTCTTCCTTCTTTCTTTTCCTTCATAAAACTTCCTTCTTAAATCCTTCCTTATCTATCAATCTTGTTCTTCCTTCATATTCTCTTCTCTCTCTTCTTCCTTTTCTTTTCTTCTCTATCAATCTTGTTCTTCCTTCATATTCTCTTCTCTTTCTTCTTCCTTTTCTCTCTCTCCTTCTTCTTCTGGTACACTTTCTCTCAACTGTCGCCTTTCCATCTCTACTATAAACATATCTTGCACTTTCCCTCCTCTTCTTCCCTATCAACGTCTATCAATCCCTGTTTTCCCCTCCACTTTCCTTTTTTCTCCTTCTCGCCTTCTACATCAATACTTTTCCTCCTATCTTCTTCATTATTTTCTTTTTTATTCATTCTTGACAGTTATTATTATTATTGTTTACATTATCATTGGTGTTTCTTCTTTTCTTCTTTTGTATTTGTTCTTGTTCTCTTCAGCTTTCTTTTTATTTCTCTTTTTATCAATATGTTTTGTTTCGTCCATTTTCGCTCTTGTGATGTCTTTCTTTCATCACTTTTGTCACGTCACACTATATTCCTCCTTGTTATTTTCATCTTTCATCTTTTTTTCATCTTGTTTTCTGCAGCTTCTGTCTCTCTCTCTCTCTCTCTCTCTCTCTCTCTCTCTCTCTCTCTCTCTCTCTCTCTCTCTCTCTCTCTCTCTCTCTCTCTCTCTCTCTCTCTCTCCATTTCCTATTAATACGTTTCATTTTCTTATTCTCATCATCTTCTCTCCCGTGACTTTCTTCTTTCTTTATTTGTCATTTCAATCAATTTTCTTCCCTACATGTTCCCTCTCCCTCTTGTTTTCCTCGCCTTCACTCCCCCCTTTCTTCTCAATCAATGCCCTTTTTATTCCCTCCACCTTCCCTCCTCTTCCTTCCTTCCTTTCTTTCCTTCTGTCATATCAATCCATGTTCCTCCCTGCACCTTCCCTCCTGCACCTCCTCTCTTTACCTGACAAACATTCGTGGCAGACTCAGACCCATCCCACTTTCAGCAGCTTACAAACAGAAAACGAGAAGAGGAGAGAGGGGAGACACATCCAGCACTGTCTTACCCGGTCCCACCCCGTCTAACCAGGCCCCGCCATCCAGTGTGTGTGTGTGTGTGTGTGTGTGTGTGTGTGTGTGTGTGTGTGTGTGTGTGTGTGTGTGTGTGTGTGTGTGTGTGTGTGTGTGTGTCGTGTAGAGTCGATGAGGTGAAGCCCACAGTCTCTTGTTGACCCAAGTTGGCAATATCCTCCTGACAATCTTCCACTAACTCCCCGTCCCTTCTTCTTCTTCTTCTTCTTCTTCTTCTTCTTCTTCTTTTTCTTCTTCTTCTTCTTCTTTTCTTTTCTTCTTCTTCTTCTTCTTACCTCCTCCTCCTCCTCCTCCTCCTCTTCCTCCTCCTCGCCCTCTTCATTCTGATGGTCTTCCACTGACTCCCCTCCCTTCAGTTCTTATGTCCCTTTCTTCCTCAAACTATATTTCTCTTTCTCTTCCTCCTCATCTTCTCCCTCTTCTTCTTCTGCTCCTGGATCTAAATTTTACTCCTCCACTTTCCTTCCATTTTCCCTTTCCACTTTTTTTTATTCTCTTTCCTCTTCTTTCCTTCTCTTTCTTTGCATTTCTTACTTCCCTATGCAGGTTTCCACGCCACACAGTCTTCCATCTCTACCTTTCCCGAAATCATAACTTAACTCTCCTCCTCCTCCTCCTACTACTACTACTACTCCTCCTCCTCCTGCTGCTTTTCTTCCTGGTCCTACTTCTTCATCCCTCCTCCTCCTCCTCCTCCTCCTCCTCTTCCTCTTCTTCCTCCTCCTTCTTCTCCACAAATCTAATATCGAAGTGGGACAGGCGAAGCGAAAAGCAGCTAAAGTCAGTTTGTTATCCGATTTGAGATTGGTCTAAATTTTTCCTTAGCCGACCGTTGCCCAATTTTCGTGTAGTTTCACCTTATTTAGCTCACGACTTGTACGCGTTGTCCTCCTCCTCCTCCTCCTCCTCCACTATCTCTTCTTCCTTCTCCTCCTTTTCTTCTTCTTCTTCCTCCATCTCTTCCTCTTTCTCCTTCTCTTCACTTGATTGTGATTCTATGTCATTCTTTCTTCTCGTCCCTGTTTATCTCTCTATTTCCCTTTTTTTTTATCTTTTTTTGCTCTATCTAATCTAACTTCTTCCCTACTCATTCTTCTCTTTTTTCTTCTCCGTCTCTTCCTCCTCCTCGGTTTTTCTTCCCTACTTAACCCCCAACTTTTCTTCTTCCCCCTACTCTTTGTTCTCCTCCTCCTCCTCCTCCTCTTTCTCCTCCTCCTTCTTCTTTGCCTCCTTCGTGACTTCCTCTTTCTCTCTTTCTCTTCGTCTTTTTTTTGTCACCCCACAAAATTAATCCTCAACTTCTCCTCCTCCTCCTCCTGCTCTTCCTCCTCTTCTTCTTCATCTTCCTCCTCCTTCCTCGTGTCATTTTCTCTCTTCGTCGTTTTCCTTGTCCTTCTCGACTTCAAACTCCTCCTCCTTCTCTTCATCCTCCTCCTCTTCGCACGACTGAAGACAGATCGCTGGACGAGACGTAGTGTGGTTGTCGTGGGAGAGGAAGAGGAAATAAATAAAAGGAGGAGGAGGAGGAGGAGGAAGAGGAGGAGGAAGAGAGAAAGTTATTATTTATCTTCCATGGTTCCAGTGACGTGCGGGAAGACATGGTTACGAGTTAGCAATAAGCGACGCGACTCAGGATGTCATAATTATTCTAGTGTGTGATTACGTTTTGATTTATTTCGTGTATATTCTCCTTCTTCAACTACAAAACTAGTCTCTCCCCACCACACACACACACACACACACACACACACACAAGCTTGTCTATACACCATGAAACACAGATCTCAGGGTAGACAAGTCAGCAAAAATAGTCGTACCAGGGAATTGCCTTTTCATACAAATATCTCAAATGTTATGAACTAGCGGTTGGTCAGGAGGTGGGAGGGAGGGAGGGAGGGGGTAAGGGTAAGGGGAGGAGGAGGGAAGGAGGGAGTGGAGGGAGCGACTTACGAGGGAGAGGAAAGAGAGGGAGATAGGGAGAGGGAGATAGGAGGAAGTGGTTGTGTGGAGAATGGCTTAGGGTTTAGATAAGAGAGAAAAAAAAGAGAGGTAGATTTAGGCAGATGGTTTAGAATATTGTATTAGTACAGAGAGAGAGAGAGAGAGAGAGAGAGAGAGAGAGAGAGAGAGAGAGAGAGAGAGAGAGAGAGAGAGACGCCCGTGCTCAAAAACGCCTTCCCCTCTCACTATGACAATTTTGCAAGACCACAGAGACAACTCGCCTGGTTTACATGACAGTTTCTCCTTTAATTAACCAGAAATCTTACCAATCAATCGCCAGAACCATAAAAATACAGAAACACAACAGTACCTTCACAACTGTAGCCTTTAGAAAATAGTGATGGTGAGAGAGCAAAGACTTTCAGAATACGGGCCAGAGAGAGAGAGAGAGAGAGAGAGAGAGTAAAGAATGATCAGGAAACTTTCAGCATTAAAGTTATGAAAAAATACGTAGAAATGAACCAGACGTCGATATAACTGGAACAGACACACAGACAGACAGACACACAGACAGACAGACATATGATACTCTTACATAGCAGAATAAATCCAAACCGTACTTTTTCTTACTTACTTTTCCCTGCTACTCTCGCCAAAGCCGCTCTGTCTCGCTTACTTCAAACGGCTTACCTGCGAGGGAGGAGATAAAGTAAAGTTAATGACACAGGTAACCGGTATAATTAAATGAGGAAAAAAATAACCTACTTCATGAGAGAGGGGAAAAAATCTTGAAGTGAATTGTCCGTTCGAGCGAAACTACCGAGCCAGGAAACGAAGCCTCGAACACTTAAAGAGGAGGGAAAAAAAGGAGCATGTTCTAACTAATGCCGGAAATTTTCAATAATACTTCAAAGCGGGGAAAGAAATGAGAGAGAGAGAGAGAGAGAGAGAGAGAGAGAGAGAGAGAGAGAGAGAGAGTGTGTGTGTGTGTGTGTGTGTGTGTGTAGAAACTGCTAAAATTAAACCAAGTAAACATGTAAACAAAATAGATAAACAAAACGTGACTAGATAAAGACGGGCACACAAACAAACACACACACACACACACACACACACACACACACACACACACACACACACCTCCCACGATCTCCCATCACACACAGAGGGGAGGGAAGGGAGGAAACAAGGCGAGGAGGGGAACAAAGGCCAGCCCAAGGCAATGCGGAGAGAGGGAGGGAGGGAGAGAGGGAGAGGGAGAGGGAGGGGAAGTGAAGCGGCGGTGAGGAGAAGAATCACATTAAAAGATACTGAAGTCTTGAGGTTCTCGGGGCAGGACTGTGATCAAATTTTCTGTTTAATTTCTCAACTTCAAAGCCTCGGTTATCTCACGTGAAATAACTCTGTGTGTGTGTGTGTGTGTGTGTGTGTGTGTGTGTGTGTGTGTGTGTGTGTGTGTGTGTGTGTGTGTGTGTGTGTGTGTGTGTGATAAAAATAGATAAAAGTTGTGACACTATTTATTTTATTACTATTATTGTTATCATTTACTGTTATTACTATTACCACTGCCACCGTCACCAGCATTACCCAGATGAACAGTCTCATTAATAAGATTACAAATATTACAATCACTGCGAATCATTAATATTTCACCCTTTTATTTCCCAGCCACGCAAAATCAGCACCAGTGAGCGATGCAAAAAAAAAAAAAAAAAAAGAACAAGAAGAAAATTGAATAAAAAAGATTACAATAAAAATAATACAAAAAACAACAGAATACAATACAAATCACTATCAACACACAAGTCTCTCTCATTCTCTTGTATTTCCAGTTCTCTTCTTTATTTCCAGTATTTAGAATCCAGATATTTCCTTAACAGTTTACAATAAGTTATGCAAAGTAACAGCAATAATGTTAGCGATACCGGCTCTCTCTCTCTCTCTCTCTCTCTCTCTCTCTCTCTCTCTTGTCTTTTCACAATCTAAAGCCTTTCCCTGCACACACACACACACACACACACACACACACACACACACACACACACACACACACACACACACGAGTCAGAGCGCTGCAGGGAGAAAGAAAATGGGCAGCAGGTGAACACAAAGAACGGGAATGAGTTTATAATTTGTCTTTTGAGCGCCGTCAGATGGAGCGACTAAATGCCCATAAATATTCATGCTTTTCTCTCTCTCTCTCTCTCTCTCTCTCTCTCTCTCTCTCTCTCTCTCTCTCTCTCTCTGGTAGTTTTTCCTCATCTTTTTCCCTTTATTTCTTTCTCCAGGTAAAGGCGAAGCTCATTTTTCTCTCCCTCGTTCCTAAATTTCTCTCAAAATGAATAAATGGAGAATGAAAACTTTAATTCTAGGGTTAGTGGAAAAAGAGGGAAAAAAAAGGAAGTAGTTGTTTTCTGAGAGAGAGAGAGAGAGAGAGAGAGAGAGAGAGAGAGAGAGAGAGAGAGAGAAATTCCAATCCAGTCATGGACAAAAATCGAAGGAAAAGCGAAGGAACTTAAAACACAGACTAAAGAAAAAAAATAATAATAAAATGTTTGTAATTCGATGTCTGTGTGTGTGTGTGTGTGTGTGTGTGTGTGTGTGTGTGTGTGTGTGTGTGTGTGTGTGTGTGTGTGTGTGTTGATAAAGAGAGTAATCCGCTTGAGAGGAGGGGGTTGGGGATTATGGAGGAGGAGGAGGAGGAGGAGGAGGAGGAGGAGGAGAAGATTAAGGAAAGGAGGAAAAACAGAGTAAGGAGAATTAAGAAAAAGAAAAACTGATGAAAAAAAGGACACAGACGAAAGAGGCAAAGAAGAGGAAAAGAAATGAAAAAAAATAGATAAAAGACGAAGAGGAAAGTAGAAAAGAAGAGAGAAAATACGAGAAGGAGGAACAAAAATGAAAAAAAGTAGAAAAGCAACACAAAAAAAAGAAGAAAAAAAAAGAAAACAGTAAAACAAAAAAACAGACGGAAGACAAACAAAAAGAGAAAAAGAAAAAAGAAAAAGAAAAAGAAAAAGAAAAAGAAAAAGACAGACAGGCGTGAGGCAGGAGTGAAGAAGGTGGCAACTATCACTATCATTACCACCACCATTACCACCACCACTATTTCCACCTCCACTATCATTACAACCACTATCACCATTATTCCTATCACCACCTTCACCGCTATTACTCCCCTCCCCTCTAGCCCTCCACACTGCTCCACCAGGCCCCACCCTCTCCCCCTCCCTCTTCCACCACCATCGCCATCGCTATAGGAAGTTAGGCATTGAAAGAGTTAGAGTGGATTCAAAGGAAGGTGAGAAATAATGAAGGAAGGAGAGAAGTTGGTAGAGAATGGAGGATAATGGGAGATTAGTAAGGAAGGAAGGAAGGAAGGAAGGAAGGAAGGAAAAGAAGAATGGAAGGAAGGAAAATAAAAACAAAGCAGAAAATATCAAGAAAAATCAAAGTAAAAGAGCGAAGAAGGAAGGAAGGAGAGAAGAGAAGAGACACAAAGGAATAAAAAGATGGAAAGGAGAGAAAAAAAGATGAGAAACGAAAGAAAAAGCAATAATAACGGCAGAAAAAAGGAAGAAAAAAGGTAACGAAGGGAGGAGGGAAGCCAGGAGGAAAAGACAGGACATCTAAAGGGAATTACTCCATACACTGAACCATGAATGATTTATTACCCAGAGGAAGAGAGTGTTGTGTCTTTTCTATTTACCAATTTCTCACTGAGTAAAGCGTTCGTGTAGGTAATAGTGAGGAGCAATGAGGTGTGTGGAGAACTGAGGCAAGACACTGGGAAGCTTAGAAGTGACAAGCTTAATTGTAGGAAGAGATGGTGAAGGAACATAGAGCTTAGAAGAAATAAAAACATGAGAAAAGAAAGAAAGATAATATAGTAAAATAAAGAAAAATATAAAGAAAAACATCAAGACGAGACAAACTAGAACAAAAGAAAGAAAATAAAAAGAGAGCTCAATTGTAGGAAGCGAAGGAGGGGAAGGAACATACAAAAAAACAGGAATTTGTATTTAGAAGTGGAGATAAAGGAAGGTATAAGAGGATCGTAAGAGATAGAATTGAAAAGAATGAGGAAGAAGAATAGTGAGAGAGAGAGAGAGAGAGAGAGAGAGAGAGAGAGAGAGAGAGAGAGAGAGAGAGAGAGAGAGAGAGAGAGAGAGAGAGAGAGAGAGAGAGAGAGAGAGAGAGAGAGAGAGAGAGAGAGAGAGAGAGAGAGAGAGAGAGAGAGAGAGAGAGAGAGAGAGAGAGAGAGAGAGAGAGAGAGAGAGAGATTCATGTAATCATCTCACCAATTCATCTCACATGATCACATTCCTCATTATGAAACAGTACATTCCCCTCTCTCTCTCTCTCTCTCTCTCTCTCTCTCTCTCTCTCTCTCTCTCTCTCAGGAAGGAATGACAGAACAGTGAGCCGCTCCTTCGCTTTCAATTACCTTGCAAATGAAATCACAACAGATCTTTGTCACCACTTCCCGTTCTCTAACTCCTCTTACTCCTCTTCTCCCTTTCCTTCCCCTCACCCACCCTCAACACCACCATCACCACCACCACCACCACCAGCCCCTACTACAGACACCCTAGTGAAAGAGAAGAGGAGTGGAGGCAAGGCAGAGGGCGCGTGGCTACAAAGTGCAGTGTTATCTCCACTAAGTGACTCCATCATCCCCTCTCTTTGGCTGGCTCTGTTGGCCATCTCGCATCATGATGGCTGTGTTTATGGCGTCCATTTTCCACGCCACTCTTCCCCCAGCCCTCGCTCTTCATTCCTTTTTATGATGCATGTTGTTAATTTGCTCCTACGTCAATTCGAGTCCCGGCCGGCTGCTCTTTGCTCCTCCTCTTCTCTGCCGTTCGCGTGTTTGCTGTTCAATCCGCGCTTCACTTTCGGTTTGGTCATGAAAAGTTAGGCAAATATTGAGGCGTCCCGTATGTGGACACTCCGGGGCCGGCGCTGCGTGGGGATGCTGAGCTCGGGGTTTGTGGCAGTTATAGAGGAGGTTTTCATTAACGACTTCTATCTGAGTGGATTGGGAAGGGGGCTGGCTGAGTGGCTGGTTGGCTGACTGACTAACTGGCTGACTGAGTGGCTGGCTTACTGAGTGGTAGGTTAGCTGACTGACTGAATGGCTGGCTGAGTGGCTGGTTGGTTAACTGACTGACCGGCTGGTTGGGTGACTGAATGACTAACTGACTGAATGACTCGCTGGCTGACTGGCTGACTGAATGATTGAGTGGCTGACTGACTAGCTGGTTGGCTAACTGACTGACTGGCTGACTGAGTGGTTGGTTGTGTGACTGGCTGACTGACCATACCACCATTACCCTGAAACACACACACACACACACACACACACACACACACACACACACACACACACACACACACGTACGTACCTGCGGGGCGCGGGGCGAGGAGAGAGTGCAAGGAAAGGCAGGACAAGGTGCGCTCTAGGGAGGACATAGGGAGGGAGGGACATGCTGCCGCCCAAGACATAGAGGCTGCTTTTTCTTCCTCTTTACCCTGTACTTGTTTATCTTATCTTATCCTCTATTGCATCCTTGTCCGTTTTCCCTGTTATTTTTTTTCCTCTATTTTCTGTATTTATCCTATTTTATTCTCTATTGCATCTTTATCCAATTTTCCTCGCTTTGTTTCCTCTTTTTTTCTGTATTTTTCTTATTTTGTCCTCTATTCCATTTTTGTCCAATTTTACTACTATTGTTTTTCCTCTTTTATTCTGTTATCTTCACTTTTTTTACTGTATCCTGCTATTTCTCCTTTGTTTTGTTTTTCTTTCTCTTTTTGTTGTTTTTCTCCTTCCCTGTATTTGTTTATTTCTTATTGTTTCTTCTATTCCATCGTCTGTCTGTTTTTTTTTCAATCTTTTACTTTGTAGTTTTTTTTTAATCTTTTACTTCTTTACAGTTTTATTTTTCTTTTCCTGAATGTTTCAATTTTTTCTCTTATTTTTATCTTGAATTTTCCCTTTTTATTACCACCTCTAAAATAAAAAATACGTCCCACTGATGAAAAACAAAAGAAACACTCACGTAAACCAAACTAATCATATCAGGAACCTTTGAAAAATAGTCGTAATGAAGGAAAACAACATCTAAATCCCTTCAATACTGGGACACATTTCTACTTTGACATTTGTGTTCGATTAGACCATTTTATTGACACTAGGAAAGGTCTATGGCGATCAGAAGATTTATGGCCACAGTCTTCACTATTTAAACCCCCAACATGAGTTTCTGAAGCTGTTTAAAATCACCAAATAGTGAGCAGAGTGAATATGGAAACGCATCCTGGGGTTAACAGCACGAACATAAGAATTTCCAGTCACTAGTGTTTCCCATCACAGCGCAAGCAGATGGGACAATACGGGCTCCTGTTGCAACACAAGGATACATTCACGAGTGTTGCACCATACCGGAAGCTACAGGTGCTCAAGACTTAAGGGCGTCATGGCGTGGGTGTTCCGGTGATAAGGAGAAGAGATTGTTACTGTAATGGGGTGTGTAGGAGTTTAACCCCTTCAGTACTGGAAGGCATTTCTACCTTGAGTTTTGGCTATTACTAGACGATTTTATTGACATTAGAAAGGTCAATGAAGGTCAGAAGATTAATGGCCACAGATTTCACTATTTCAATCCCTACGTGAGTTTCTGAAGCTGTATAAAATCACCAAATAGTAACCAGAATGAATAGGAAACCGTGTCATGGTGCTGAAGGGGCCAAGTTGTACCTGCCACCAATATTATATAATTTCTTATGGAGGTGAAGAGAAACACAGGTGTAGGGGAAATATTTCTCCTGAAGAAGCATCAGCGAAACTAATCGGAGAATGAACTCACCTCCCTACACCTGTGTTTCATTCTCTTCACCTCCTCCTCCAACTTGTCCGAAAGTCTGAACATAATTTCTTATCATGAGTCGAGTGTACACTTTTGTTCATATGCCTGGGTATTAATTTTGATGAAGTTAGGTAAGTGTAAACTCAATGAAAGGAGGATGAAGGAAATGGGGACAGAATTTTGAGACAGGTAAGAGGATAAAGAGGAGAATAATGACTACGATAATTACTTAGACGAAAGGAAGAACAAGAACAAGAACACGATACCAGATTGGAAATAAAGGGAAAAAAACGAAGAAAAAGACAGAGAACCAGGTGAATAATAAGAGAGAGAGAGAGAGAGAGAGAGAGAGAGAGAGACCTGCAGAAGGAAATGGGACGGCACAGAGAGCCAGAGAGGCAGCGGCTCCTTTGCGGCACGTCTCTCTCGTCTTGTTTGGAC
The DNA here is from genome assembly GCF_017591435.1 of Portunus trituberculatus. Classification (NCBI taxonomy): domain Eukaryota; kingdom Metazoa; phylum Arthropoda; class Malacostraca; order Decapoda; family Portunidae; genus Portunus; species Portunus trituberculatus. The sequence goes on from NC_059273.1 coordinate 8,408,546, forward strand.
CCGATGGTGGAAAAATAACTCACGATCGACCGCGCCACAGCCCTTCCTCTCCCTCTCCTTCTCCCTCTCTCTCTCCGCACGACTTGCATTTACGCGTCTTGCATCACTTCGCCGCGCAACTAAACCGGGAGAAGGAAGAGGAAGACAACAAAAACCACGGACCAGACACGCACAAGTACACACAGATACACACACTCACCAGCTTCCATAAGTACACGGGTGATATTTTCTAATCATGTCCGTGCCTTCATTAACATACTGACGCGATGCTCGGGAAGAGGCTAATGGCGCGAGTAATCAAATTTATGGCCAAGCATTAAGTACCGCACGAGTTCTGTTCGGGCTTATTTTTCCTGCCTCACTCGTTTCTTAGGCTGGGGAGAAAGAGAAGGAGGAGGAGGAGGAGGAGGAGGAGGAGGAGGAGGAGGAGGAGGAGGAGGAGGAGGAGGAGGAAGGAGAGCAGGGGCTAATACGGAAAGAAGTATATTAATAGAGGAAGAAAGAGGAGGAGAAAAGATCACGAACAAGGGCAACAACAGCAACAGTAAAAAAGAGGAAGAGAAGGAGGAGGAGGAGGAGGAGGAGGAGGAGGAGGAGGAGGAGGAGAAGGAGAAGGAGGAGGAGAAGGAGAAGGAGGAGAAGGAGAAGGAGTAAAAAGAAAAGGCGAGCAGAAAAAAGAGAGACAAAACAAAAATACCAAGAAACGAGAAAGATAAAGAGAGAGAGAGAGAAAAAAAAAGGCAACAAATACACAACAAAATAAAAATCAAAACAAAGATATGAGAGAAAAAAACAAAAGACACAAAAAAATCTGGGAAAAAAGAAAAACTAAAAAGAAAACTGAGCGAAACAAGCGAAAGGTTAAGAAAACATCATAAAAAAATGGGAAGTTACGAGACTGCACCCAAAAAAGTGACGCAAAAACAACTAATGAGAAACAACACGAGGAGAGGAAGCGACGGAGGAAAAAGTGACTTGTAATGCACGTATTATGCGAGTACTGGCTGAGAGAGAGAGAGAGAGAGAGAGAGAGAGAGAGAGAGAGAGAGAGAGAGAGAGAGAGAGAGAGAGAGAGAGAGAGAGGTCATTCAGATAAGAGTAAAGGAAAGTAAACACGAATAAAGGGTTGGAGATAAGCCTTCAGGAGAGAGAGAGAGAGAGAGAGAGAGAGAGAGAGAGAGAGAGAGAGAGAGAGAGAGAGAGAGAGAGAGAGACTAAACCTCAGAGGCTCAGATGGAACGCTTGATGAAGCTATTGTCTCTACAGAACGCTGGACTGGAAGGAGGAGGAGGAGGAGGAGGAGGAGGAGGAGGAGGAGGAGGAGGAGGAGGAGGAGGAGGAGGAGGAGGAGGAGGAAGAAGAGGAGGAGGAGGAGGAGAAAGAGGAGGAGAAAAATGGCTAAAAAGAGTGAAAAGAAATAAATAAAAGAACTTGAAAGCCGAAACCAAAATTGAAAAAAAATTAACTAGATAGAATATAATGAAAAATGTCAGGACAGAAATGAAATCAGAGAGAGAGAGAGAGAGAGAGAGAGAGAGAGAGAGAGAGAGAGAGAGAGAGAGAGAGAGAGAGAGAGACAACAACACACAGAAACACACACACACACACACACACACACACACACACACACACACATTTACTCGTCATTTGGTGCACACATACATGAAGCAGAACGTACACAAACATTATACACGCACAGCAAAATGTAAACGCCTGTACACACACACACACACACACACACACACACACACACACACACACACACACACACACACACACACACACACACACACACACACACACACACACACACACACACACACACACACACACACAGTCATGAATGGAGAGAAGGAAGGATGTTGCTTATACATTTTTTCCCCCCTTTCTCATTGACACGGAACAATAGCGATCATGGAGCCCTTTCAGTACGTTATATTACTTGCCTTAGTGTGCCTCCCTTCCCCTCGTGTCTTCTATAGCATTCTGTGTTCTGTCTTAATAATCAGCCTGTCTCGTTATCATAAAGGTCTTTCGGTGTGTTATGGATTTTGTGTACGTTTTCCTTTTCATCAAGAATAACCTAATCTAACCTAAACTAGCAGATATATATTTTCTCTCTGTTTCTCTTTCATTTTCTCATCCACTATATTCACTCATGTAAGTATGCCACAACAAACATTCTCTCCCCTCACACACCCCCTTCATATTCTTCTCTATCTCTCTTTTTCTCTCATAGGTCCATATTCTCAAACACTTCAGCTCAGCACCTTCACTGTTTTTCAAAGGGATATTGTTGAAGTGGCTCGGGTTTCTCAGGATGTTTCTGTAATTCTAGTGACATGCTAACAAGTTTTCTGCTTTATCAACTGGATGAATACTATTTAAAATTCGGCTAATCGTCTCTGTGATCTTTGAAAATGGTCTCGGTGACAGGGGAGCATTTCTGAATATGGCACATGCACTCACTCACTACCTCATGAAAGCGTACCATTACAAATTCTTCCCCTCACACGCTCCCCTCATACTCTTCTCTACCTCTCTCTCTCTCTTTCTCTCATACATTCACTCACTATCTCATGAAAGCGTACATTACAAAAACCTTTCCCCTCACAGACTCCCCTCACAGCATATGTCTCCTTGAATATCCTTCCATCACTTTCCTTCAATATCCTCCTTCACACTTGTATCCCACAGAGTATCTATCCCTCACACGGCGTCTTAGAGCAGGTCTCACAGCCTCCCCAAGGACATTATTCTCAAAGGTGCCAAAGTCTTCCCTCCACTTCTCACACGCTGTAGTGAAAATTTTAGTCCGTATACAGAAACGTTTGCTCTCTCACCACGACTATTTTCCAAGGCCACAGAGATGACTGGCGGGATTTTCAAGAGTATTTCACCAGTTAATAATATAGAAAGTCAGTCACTCTGCCTCTAAAACCATAAAAACTTGATTAAAAACGCTTTATTCTCTTATCACGACAATTTTCAAACACCACAGAGATGATTAGCAGAGTTTTCAAGAGTGTTTATCTCGTTAATAATGCAGAAATTTTCTTCATCTGCTTCTAGAACCGTAGAAACACCTTGAAAAACCCGTGTAAATTAAAATAAAGACTTTTGAAATAGCGGAGGTGAAGCAAAGAAATGACAGAATACCAGCCAAAGTTTCCGTCACGTTCAAGCATCTGGGTGACAATTTAACGAGTGTTTTGTAATACCAGCAGGGAGAAAACACCCATGAGAACCAGGTTAATCTATATGGCCTTTGGAGAATGATTAAGTATTAGAACAAAGCAAGCCTGAGTCACTTCTCCACGCTCCTCGCAGCTCGCACCTCACACACACACGCGGCACAATTCACCAAGACACACCAAACACTGGGCGAGGCTGCCACTGCCACTAACTATTTCACTACAGCTTCCGGAGAAGGGAGGAGTGAGAGAGTGAGAGGGAGGGAAAGACAGGGAGATGAGGGCGAAAATGGGTGGGAAGGGCAGCATGGGGGAGGAGAGAAGAGAGAGAGAGAGAGAGAGAGAGAGAGAGAGAGAGAGAGAGAGAGAGAGAGAGAGAGAGAGAGAGAGAGAGAGAGAGAGAGAGAAGGAAAGAGAGTGGGGAAAGGGTGGGGACTGTATGCAAAAACTACTAAACTTCCGGGAACGTCTTCGCTAAGCAAGTGAGAGAGATTTTGGAGGTGTCGCAAGAGAGAGAGAGAGAGAGAGAGAGAGAGAGAGAGAGAGAGAGAGAGAGAGAGAGCGCCACCTGGTCTGTGAGGTAATGAGATCGTGACGCCTCGCCTCCCTTACGTCATTTTCCTCACTTCCCCGTGTCCATCTTCACTCTCCCGCTTCTTTGCCTCTTCGTTTACCTCCTTCCTCTCTGCTCCTCCCTTCCCTTCTGTCTTTACTTTCTTCATCTACATCTTCTTTATTCTCTTTCTCCTTTCAGCCTTCTCCTTCCTCCTCCTCTTCCTCCACCTCCTCCTCCTCCTCCTCCTCCTTTTACTTCTCTTTTTCCTCCTTTCCTTGTCACTTCCCTTCAAATATTCAGCACCGCCTCTCCCTCTGTCTATCAATCCCAGTTGTGCGTCTCTCTCTCTCTCTCTCTCTCTCTCTCTCTCTCTCTCTCTCTACAGGATGAGCCATTACACTCGATAATAAACATCCGCTGGATTAACCACTGTCACTACCACCACCACCATCATCACCACAATCACCACTACCACCACCACCACCACCACCACCACCACCACCACCACCACCACTACGAGCGCTAGTTATAAAATCCATACGTAGAAATGCATAAGAAATCAATGCACGAACACACACACACACACACACACACACACACACACACACACACACACACACACACACACATTAATTTAGAGCACAATCATCTTTTCCAATCAAATATTCAGAAGACAAGAAACAAAACAGTGAATGAAGACAAAAAGTAAATCACGGTGTCTTCTTTTCTTCTTTTCTTCTTCCTTCTTCCTTCTTTTCTATTCCTTTGTCTTCTTTTCATTTATATTCATTCTAACCACCACATTTTCCTCCCTCTCTTCCTCACCTTCTGCTTCTCCTCCTCTTCCTAGCGATACTCTTCCTCTCCCATTTCCTCCTTCTTTTCACATTCCTTTGTCTCCCTATTGCTTTCCTCCTCCTCCTCCTTCTATTCCTCCTTCTCCTCCTCCTCCTCCTCCTCTATATCTCCTCCTTGTATTGTGTCTCCTCCTGCTGTAATTCTTCCTTTCCTTCCTCTTACTGTTCTTCCTCCTATTCCTCCTTCTACTTCTCCTTCTTTTCCTATTTTTCCTCATTTTGCTGTAGTTTTTCCTTTCCTGCCTCTTCTCCTCTACATTCACATCCTCTTCCTCCTCCTCCTCTTTCTCCTCCTCTTCCTCCACCTTCTGCAGAGCTTACTGTGGCCCATCGTGGAAGGTTAGCGGAGCCTGAGATTACCTGCTGAGAGACGTGACCTTGGGAAAGAGAGGGGGATTACTGGCCAGGTAAATCACTGCTGGGTTGACTTTACACCTGAGCTCCAGCCAGGTGATTAACAGAGAGAGAGATTACACTCACTGTTTTCCTTTGTATTTTCTCGAGTGTTTGAATGTGTGTGTGTGTGTGTGTGTGTGTGTGTGTGTGTGTGTGTGTGTGTGTGTGTGTGTGTGTGTGTGTGTGTGTGTGTGTGTGTGTGTGTGTGTGTGTGTGTGTGTGTGTGTGTGTTAGGGGAGTGAGATTAAATGGGTGGATGTGTCTGCCTGTATCTCTCTCTCTCTCTCTCTCTCTCTCTCTCTCTCTCTCTCTCTCTCTCTCTCTCTCTCTCTCTCTCTCTCTCTCAGACCGGAACACAAAGACACAAAACAATCTACATCATTTGTCTCATAATATTCTTTCCCTTCCCAATTTTTATCCAATTTCACTCTCTCATCTTATCAGAGAGAGAGAGAGAGAGAGAGAGAGAGAGAGAGAGAGACTAAAACGGTAAAGATACATTAGACTTGTCGAGGGGAGAGAAAAGAAGAGGGGAGAGCGTTAAGAAGAGAGAGGAAAAGGGGAGGTGAGAGAGAAAAAAAGAGAGGGAATGTGGTGTAAAAAGATAACTACGAAGGTGAGAGAGAGAAAGAGAGAGAGAGAGAGAGAGAGAGAGAGAGAGAGAGAGAGCAGGATGATAGCCACTATGTAAAGACACTAAAGAGAAAATGGACGATGGAACCACCACCAAGAGCAGAAGGTAAAGTTTTTAGGCGCAAAAAAATATTACTATAATGGAGGAAAACTTTTTAAATCTACTTCATTCTTTCCTTCCACGATTTTTTTTTTTTTACTTTTTTTTCATTTTTTTTCTTCCTCACACACTCCTTCTTTGTTCTTCTACTCTTTCTCTCTTTTTTTTCTCTTTATTTACTCTTTTTATTTTAGTGATGGAGGAAAATCTGTTAAAATCTTCCTCATTCTTTCCTCCTCACTTTCCTCATGCATGTTCTGTTCTTTTACTTTTCCTCTTTTCTTCTCCATTTTTCGTTTTTTTTTTTTCATTTTCCTCTTTTCTCTATTTTTTTCTATGTATCTTTCGTACACTTCCTGTTCTTTTACTTTTCCTCTTTTTTTCCTTTCCATTTATCCATTTCTTTTCATTTTCCTTTGTTTCTCTATTTTTCCTATTTCTTTTTCGTGCACTTCTATTTTTCCTCTTACATTTTCCTATTATACTTATTTACTTCATATTCCTTTCACCACGAGACTCTATTTCCCTTATTCTTTCCCTTATTTTCTTTCTTTTTCTTCTCTTTTATTCTTTCTCTTATCTTCTCAAACCCTTTATTTTTTTCTGTTACATATTCAACTTTCATTTATTTCCATTCAGTTTCTTTAGTTAAGTTTATTTTTCCCTCTTTATACCTCTCACCAGAAGTCTCTCATTTTTTTCCTCATTGTTTCCGTATCCTGTATTATTCCTCTTTATACGTTCAATTCTTTTATTTTCTCTTTATACCTTCACCAGTAGCCTCTCTCTTTTTCCTTCAATGTGTCCTTATCCTGTATCATTTACCTTTTTATATTCTTTTCCTTTTTCCTTCATGTTTTCTTCATTAGATTTGATTAGCTTATTTTTCCCCCTCATACTTTCCACAGTCACATTTTTTCGTCCTTCAGTGCTAAATATGTGTCTTTTGTTCCTCTTCAGTTCTCCAAAGCCGTTAGAAGCAGCATCCCTTCACGTAACTCTAGAAACACCACAAAAAGAGATTCAATTCCTTTGTTACCGTTGCTGTGGTGTTCCCCTCGTCTCCTCTTCACCCCTTTACTTCCCCTCAGTCCCTTCCACTCAAGCCTTCCCCTCATCACGACCCATTTTCTCCCTTTCTTCTTTATTCTCTCATTCTCTTCCCCTCGTCTCCTTCCTTATATCTTATTTACATTCCTTTCCCCTCCTCAGTTTTGCTTTATGCTCTTCCTTTCATCTTCTTTATCTTCTCTTCATCATTTCCTTCCTTACTCTCCCTTCCTCTTTCTCATTCTATTTACTTCCCCTTTCTCTTAACACGTTTACCTTATCTCTTATCCCTTTGGCTCGCGTCCCTTTTTTCCCTCTCCCTCCCTTCCTTTCCTACCATGTTCTAATTTTCTTCTCTTCCCCATTTTCTTAACTCCCTTCAGCCCTTCTCCTTTCTTTATCATATCCATCTTTTATCTCATTCACTTGCTTCCCTTCTTTTCTCTCTCATTCCCTTCCTTTCGTAGCATATTCTTCTCGTTTTCCTCTCCTCCTCCTTTATTCTCCCTTCACCCATTCCTTCTTTCTCAACAACATACATGTGCTCAGGTGTTGTTGCAAAGCTCACCTGGATCAATTTCGTCCACCAGCGCCCCTTCACAGCCATCACGGCGCCTTTTACTCCCCCCACCCCTTCCCTTCAACCTCCCTCGTCTTCTCCCTCAGCCCCTTCTCTTTCCTCTTTCGTCTTCCCCCCCTCAGCACCTTCCCTCGCTTTCTCCCACATACGCAGTGCTCTTACCTTCACTATTTCTCTCGGTCTTAGAAGTTCGTGGAATGTTTTTACTTGCTTCTCAAAGTGTGGGTGAGTTTGGTGGGTGAGTGGTTGGGTTGGTGAGTGGGTGGGTGTGTTATGCGTGAAGGAGGCCAAGCTAAGGGGACAAAAGAGGGGAAAATGCTCGCTAATTTGCCGCTTCTTTTTCCTCGTCTTCCCTCCAAAAAAGAGGGAAAAACAAGAGGGAAGATTTAAACACAGACCTTCGCCTTTATGTGTCTTTTTCTTTTTTTTCTTGTTTTTTTTTTTTTCGTGACAGTCTGTGTGTATTTAAGTTTGAAGATCCTCGCTTAATCCACTCTGTAAGAAAAAAGCGACTAGCAGATTTTGGAGTGTAAGAAAAGAAAGTGAAAGAGAAAAAGACAAGCTCAACTGTCCACACACACACACACACACACACACACACACACACACACACACACACACAAAGGGAGAGAGAATTACACCCTTTCCTCCCTGATCGGTCAGTGTCGCGAGCCAAACCTTCCTCACTGTTTCCAGCCCATTCCTTCCAGCGGTGAGGGGAAGAGGGGTCAGGAGGGGAGGCCGCGAGGGGAGGTGAGGGGAAGGAAATAGGGTGAAAATTGGAAATGGGGAAGGGAACAGAAACACACACACACACACACACACACACACACACACACACACACACACACACACACACACACACAGGTCTATGAGCTCTGAGCTCGCTCTGTAATGGAGAAGACTGGCTGGGTGACCAGAAGGCGACCGAGGTGAATTACATACACACACACACACACACACACACACACACACACACACACACACACACACACACACATAGATAGATAGATAGATAGGTAGATAGATATTAAGTGATCATAATATACGAGTACTAATCTCTCTCTCTCTCTCTCTCTCTCTCTCTCTCTCTCTCTCTCTCTCTCTCTCTCTCTCTCTCTCTCTCTCTCTCTCTCTCTCTCTCTCTCTCTCTCTCTCTCTCTCACACACACACACACACACACACACACACACGAACAAAGACTCCCCCACCACCATCACTCTGACTCACACTACCTCCACTCCAATACACCTTAATACACCCTGATCGACCTTAACCTAACCTTGGCGTTCCCTCCCTTCACATACTCCAAGACCCGCCACTAACTCCCTCCTCCCTCCTTCCCAGCCCCAATTCCCCAATCGCTACCTCCTCTCCGGTCCCTCCTTCCCTCACACCTTCGTATTTCTTCCCCCTACGCTTGGTTACTTCATACTCATACCATCTGAAATACTTCTACTTCCCCACTTTGATTACTTTTAAAAGGTTCCACTTGGAGTTGCACGAATTTTTTAGGGTTTTTATGGTTTTAGTGGCAATTGATTCGGTTTCTTTGATGCTAATAGAGGAAACACATTTGAGAATTTGTCTAATCGTCTCTTTGGCTTTGTTAATGATCGTGGCTATATTTAAAAAGGTTCTAGTTGAAGTTATATGAGTTTTTTTTATGTTTTTTTTTTATGGTTCTAGTGGCGAGTTGCGTTGAGTTTTGAGAATTTCCTTAATCGTTTCTGTTGCTTTTGGAAATAATCGTGACTACTTTAAAAAGGTTCCAGTTGGAGTCACACGAGTTTTTGAGGGTTTATATGGTTTCAGTGTTGAGTTGATTCGATTTCTTTATTGTTAACAGAGGAAACTCTTTCGAGAATTTGCTTAGTTGTCTCAGTGGTTTTGGAAGTAATCGTGACTACTTTTAAAAGGTTCTAGTTGAATTTTACACGAGTTTTTGAGATTTTTTCATAGTTTTAGCATGAGTTGACTCGATTTTATAGCTTTAAATAGAGGAGACACTTTTGAAAACTTATTTAATCATCTCTGCGGTTTTGGAAATAATCGTGACTATTTTCTAAAAGGTTCTGGTTGAAGTTACTCGAGTTTTTTTTTTTTTTCTTTTATGGTTGTAAAGGCAATTTGATTCGATTTCTATATTGTTAACAGAGGAAACACTTTTGAGAACCTGGATAATCGTCTCTGGGCTTCGGAAGTAATCGTGTTGAGAGAGCAAAGTGTTTCAGAATACGGTACACTCCTATAGTCACTGGTTTGTGCTTGATTCCTCCGCTCACTCACCTGTGTCTCCCTCTGGTGTCATGGTGTGGCGGCGGTGAGGTGAATGACGCATGTATCACGAACGCTTGGACTAACTGTTGCTTCTTTCCTTACGTTGCAAAATCGGTTCCATTTAAATTTTCCGGTAAGTTGTTATATGTTTCTGTACGTTACGAGAAGCTCGCAGGTTAGCACAGTTCTTTAAGCCTTTTCTTTTTTCTTTTTTTTTTTTTCTTTACGTGCCAAAAGAAAACTAGCCAGGAACATAAAAACTGAGAGAAATGGCTGCTTATCTTGCCACTCCCATAAAAGTGAGGCAAAAAATGTTGGTTAGTTTATTACAAGAGCTGTCTTCATGCCACTCTCCTGAACCAGTTATCACTCACTCTCTACAAGCACCGAGAATGACTGAACACTCTCTACTCACTAACTATAATAGCGAGTACAGGAAATGACGTGAAGGAAATTAGTAGCAAATGAAAGCTTTAATAATTCTCGGTAAGTTTGAAATAACTGCATTCTGTATGATCACAAAAGTCCACTAACGATCACAGGAAATGACACATAAGGAAAGATAGATATAACGAAAAAATTAGCAGTTATTAGTCAGTTAAAAATTATTGCACTTTATGATTAAAAAAAAAGCTGTTTAATGACGCAAAACGAAAATTAATAAGTGAACGCTTCAAAAAATTATCTGTTAGTGGGAAAAAAAATTAGATGTTTCTCTTTCCATTTCTCTTTTTTAGCAGTTAATGTAGAATACTTCCCCAAAGAGCCTTGTAAAGATAGTGAAGTCTGGTATTTTTTTAGTTTCTTTTGTATTCCCTTTGTTATCCTCCTCCTCCTCCTAATCCTCCTCCTCTGCCCTTACCCCCACTCCTCTCTTCCTCTACCTGCCTATGATTACTCCTGTATTTTCACGCACATGACCACCCCGCCCTCTCACACGTACGTGGCTGCTCTCACTGCTATATTTCCACACACATGACGACCATGGCAACTCCCCCACCTCCTTTCCTATCCCCCCAAGTCCCAGCACACGACCCCTCTCCCTCTTCCCATGTCCTCTGTCTCCCAGCTCTTTTCCCCTCCTTCCCCTCACCACACACACACACACACACACACACACACACGCACGCAGGTACCTTCCCCTCTCACTAACGCCACGCACACGCCCACACGCCTTACCTTCACGCGATCATTCACGTGGAAATCGCGCACACACACACACACACACACACACACACACACACACACACACACACACAGTTCAGCTTAAGACCCGTGGCTCCCTCACCCTCACAAAGTGGTTTTAGGGAATAAACGCCGCGATTTCTAAGTACTTAAATGCAGGAAATAGGAAGGAGGGCAAGAAAGAGGAGGAGGAGGAGGAGGAGGAACACAAAGGAATACAAAGAAAGACCAAACAACAACAGACTTTTAGATTCTTATAAGGCTATTTGGTACCTACATTCTAACCAGCTACAGGACAGAGAGACAACCATAACAACAGACACCATAACAATCCTAGTAAACTCCGAAATTTCCTACCTGTTTTTTGTATTTCCAACTTCCTATGACTTGATTTCATTTAAGAGGCAGGTTGCAAGACATTTATACCTTATTTTGGCTAAATCTCTCGGACTTACAAGGGGACTGGCAACTGAGAGGGCCTTTTTCTCGTTTTCTGTCGTTCTTTGCAAGCTTTTCCCTCTTACATGAAAAAAAAAACTGCAATGGACAATAGTAACAGCAGACTTAGAAGCAAGCATGACCACCAGGCCGGCCCACCACTCAGCGAGGGAGGGTGTGGGCGATGGTGTGCAATAGTCCTTACATATCACCCACCCAACACACCCATACACTCCCTGACCACACCCACAACCTGCCCTACCTTTGTTTCCCTCACCCTTAACCTTATGTACCCTCCACTCTCACAATCACACACACCCCACCATCCCCTCCTGCCCTCTACTAATCACTACTGCTCTCCGCCTTGCTCCGCCACTACATGCATGCCTCTAAAACACATCCTACTGCCCCTACACGCACGCATCCTACTAAACATACTCCACACAGCACCTCCACTTGCAGTTTACGTACACTACACTGTCATACCAAGCATTCATACTCTCCCATACACAGCAGTAGCGGGACACTGCACACTTTTTCTCTTTTGTACTGTGGTTTGCTTTTCAGAGTGTAGACGTGTAGTGTCGTGGAGTGGTATCGTTGAAGTTTTAAGACCTGTTGATATGTTGTAATCCTTTGAAATTCTTTGTACGTAGGTTATTCAGCAAGTTTATTTTTGAGTAATCGAGAGGAAAGGTGTAATTTAAAAGGAATAAGGCACTTTTGAAATGGATAAAATCAGTTTGTGAGATGAGATGAGGTTAAGTTAGCAGGTTTCATTCTTTTATATTACCAAACTTACAGAATCTAATCAATCTAATTTTACCAAACCAAAGCTAACCTAACCTTAAAATAACTCAACCTAACCCGACCTAACTAATCTAACTTAACCAAACAAAACCAAACCAAACCAAACTTCAAGATAACCCAAACAAGCCCATTCCAAACCCAGCCTAACCAACTCACGCCAGAGAACAAACAGCTGGGGTGGCGATCTTCAAGTCATCAAGAAAGAAACTTTGTCTATTGTTTCCGAAAAAAAATGTCCGTGGTGGGAGGCGATGACGGAGGCTGGAGAGGCTGGAGATGATGAGGGGCTGGAGCAGTGAGAGACGAGAGATGTTGAGAGGCTGAAGCAGAGAGGGGCAGGAAGTAGTGAGGGGCTGGAGCAGTGAGGGACAGGAGGTGATGAGGGGCTGGAGCAGTGAGAGACAGGAGATGATGAGGGGCTGAAGTACTGAAGGCCAAGAGGTAATGAGGGGCTGGATCAGAGAGGGGCTGGAGGTGAAACAATGGGAAGCAGTGAGATAGAGATGATGGCAGAGGTGGAGAGCAAATGATAACAGAGGTGGAGTAGTCAGGGGTTGGAGGTGATACGAGGGCAAGGCAGTGAGGGACAGGAGTTGACGAGGAGGCTACAGGGGGGGCAAGGGGCAATGAGGGGCGGGTGTAGGCTTATCAACATGCTGGACGAGGCGAGTAGTGTGTCTGGGCAGCGGGATATTGAGTCGTTGTGTGCCGCGACGCATCTGCTGGAGGGGAACTGCACGCATCACCCAAGACGAATACTGAACATGACACCTCTCTCTCTCTCTCTCTCTCTCTCTCTCTCTCTCTCTCTCTCTCTCTCTCTCTCTCTCTCTCACACACTCTCCTTTGCGACGCCACAAGACGGAATAAGCAATGACTGATAAATCCACCTGCTTCTCCTCCTCCTCCTCCTCCTCCTCCTCCTCCTCCTCCTCCTCCTCCTCCTCCTCCTGCTCCTCCAACTACTACTACTACTACTACTACTACTACTACTACTACTACTACTACTACTACTACTACTACTACTACTACTGCTACTACTCTCGTTGCATTGACTTTATTTAATAACTAGTAAGTTTACAAGGTGTCCTAAAAAGTGGCGAGAAGAACCAGGTGCAGCAGGAGGAGGAGAAGGAGGAGGAGGAGAAGGAAGAGGAGGAGGAGGAAGAGGAGGAGGAGGAGAAAAAGGAAGAACAACAACAAAGAATAAAACGTACATACAATAGATGGATATAAATGACCACTAATAAACAATAAATTAGAAAAAATATTGAACTAACGATAAATAAAGTGAAAATAATGATAATGCAAAGGAAGGACTCGATGATGGTGGTCGTGGTGGTCGTGGTGGTGGTGGTGGTCGTGGTGGTGGTGGTGGTGGTGGACAGTTTAGCACAAGTGAGCGTCTGGAAGCAACAGGGGAAGAAAATACACTGGGAAAAAAAGAAGAAAAAAGAGAAAGAAAAAGAAAGCGTCTCGATGTTGCCAAAAGATACAAGACGGAGCCGGGAAAAATAAATCAAGGTTACGAACAGCAAAAAAAAAAAAAAAATAGAAGAAAAAAGTGAGAAAGAAGAAATGGAGGTGAAAATAGAAAGCAAAAAACAGAAATGAAATAGAGAGAGAGAAAAAAAAACAGTGCTATAAAAAAACGACAAGGGAAAGAAAGGAATAAGAGGAAATAAAGGAGAAATGTGAGCAAAAAAGAAAGGGAAAAAGAAAAAGGGAGAGAAAAAAAAAAGGAGTATGATGAGATGATGATGGAAGCAAAAAAAAATGATAAAGATGACAGGAAGAAGAGGAGAAAGATAAAAATGCAGATGAGATGGTGCGGATATAGAGCCAGGAAGAAAAAGGAGAAGTAGGAAAAGAACGATAAGAAAAAAAAGAGAGAAAGGCGGAAGAGAAAAAGAGGAAAATGATGATAAAAAAAGAAACGGAATCATAAGAAATAAAGAAGAGGAAGAGGAGGAGTAGGAGAAGAATAAAGAAGCCAAAATATGGAAAGAAAAGAAAAGGAAAGAGAGAAAAGAGATGAAAGGAATGAGAATGAACGAGGTGGGGAGAAAATATGCCACAAAATAAAACTAAAGAAAGAAGAGAAAGGAGAGGAGGAAGAGGAGGAAGATGCATAGATAGAGAAAGAGGAAAGGGAAAAGAAAGCAACAAACAAAGGGAACAAACAAAGGGAATTCTAGCCACTGTTCTATCAAACACGAGGAATACAAACAAAAAAGGTGACTACGAACTGAACTGAGCTAGAGAGAGAGAGAGAGAGAGAGAGAGAGAGAGAGAGAGAGAGAGAGAGAGAGAGAGAGAGAGAGAGAAACACCTGGAAACCGAACACAACCCTCATCCCACGATCACAAAACCCCCATCAACATACAAAAAGAACAAAACTGAGACACACACACACACACACACACACACACACACACACACACACACACACACACACACACACCAAACTATACAAGAGAAAACACCTTTTTTTAACACCACTGGAAGGCGAATAGAACTTTACAACCCCTAGACAGAGATACGGAACATTGCCCTCCCTGACCTCATCTCATAATCCCTGAGCCTCCCTGACCCTCCCTGCCTCTCCCTGCCTCCTCTCCTCCTCTCCTCTTCTCCCTTACCCTCCTCAGAACTGGCGTATATTGGAAGGGAGAGGAAGAAGACAAGTTGAAGGAAGAATTGTTGGAGGGAAAGTGGAGGAAAAGTGGAGGGAAAGTGGAAGAGGATAAGAAGGTTCAGGAAAGTTGAGGGAAAACTTGGTGGAGAGTAAGATGAGTAGAGATGAAAGGTAAGGAATGAGAAGGAGAGGGAGAGAGGAAGACTGAGAGAGAAAGAGAGGTAAGCAGGTAAAAGAAGAAGACTGATCAGATTACCATAACAAATACTACCATTGCGTAGCTACTGGGACTCTCTCTCTCTCTCTCTCTCAAGCGGTGACCAGGATGATAAGTTCCTCGCATATAAGGCAATTACTTAACTCAGCATGGTATTAGATAAGGCACGCGGCATACATGAATACACCAGGAAAATCATGAGTAGCTGCCAAAAAAAGAGGTTTATTAGTAATTCTGCCAGTGCTGTGCCGGGAATACGCACCACTGCAGTTCTGGTAGTTTCAGCGTGAACCGGGAAGTGCTGAAATGTTTTTAGCGGAATTCAAATAGACGCAAAAAGGTTTCAGTTTATGGGAAGTTAAGGATTTTGATAGGACAATCTTTACATGTCGTGTTTTTTTTTGTCTTGCAGTGTGTGTGTGTGTGTGTGTGTGTGTGTGTGTGTGTGTGTGTGTGTGTGTGTGTGTGTGTGTGTGTGTGTGTGTGTGTGTGTGTGTGAGTAAGGAGAGCTTATCTTAGAAATATTTGTCATTTTAATGGTTAAGTTTCTATGTAAAATGGAATGTGATGAGTATTAAATCTCTCTCTCTCTCTCTCTCTCTCTCTCTCTCTCTCTCTCTCTCTCTCTCTCTCTCTCTCTCTCTCTCTCTCTCTCAAAGGGCTCATCGTATAAACGCCCTCATGCCAGACATCGGAGTTAAGGCAACGAGAATGAGATCCTGGATTGAGCAAGAGGGTGGACGGACAGGGCTGGGGTAGACGCGGGCAGGGGAAGGCAGGGACGGGATGGGGATGGCAGGGGCAGGCAGAGGCGGGTAGACGCGGGCGAGGACGGGCAGGGGCGCAACAGGGACGGTGCCTGGCGTGGCGGGATTATGGCGTCACAGAGTTGGTAGTCCCATGTTGCAGGAATATTGCATGAGGGAGGCAAGGGAGGCGGGCAGGCAGCAGGCAGGGGAGGGGAGGCGTGGCAGGAGAGGAAGGGGAGGAAGGGTGGAAGAGCAGCGGCGCCAGAGAGACTGTGAGGGATGATCGATAAGCAGGTGACCACCACGACCGTGCCTCGCTATCACCATCACTACCACTGCCACCACCACTATCGCTATCACCATCACAACCACCATCACTACCACTGCCACCACCACTACCACCGCCACTATCAATATCACCATCACAACCACCATCACTACCACTATCACCACCACAACCACCACTACTATAGCCATCATCATCACCATCGTTGGCTCTCTGTTACCACCACTATTGTGCCTCACCAACACCGTTACAACCACCATTACTACCACCACCACAACTGCTACTGCTACTATTGTTACTAATTTACTACTATTATTGCTGCTACTACTGCGAAAAAATGTAGGATAGTTTTCTTTCTTTCTTTCTTTTTTTTTATGTGTCACTATTGTACGCTAATCTATGTCCTCTATCACCATCACGGCGCATCACTATTGTTGTCATAACCTGCTTTCATCTCAAGGCGGAGTGTGTCAACCTCTTACCATTGTTAGATATCCACCACCACCACCACCAATACTAACACCAACGCCACCACTGCTAAGAAGATAAGGAAGGTGAAGATGAAGGAAGAAAATAAAAGAACAAAAAGAAGAGGACGGATAAGAAAAGCAATAGAAGTAACACAAACAAAAACAACAACAACAAGTCACCCCCCCCTTGTCCATTACAATTACTTCGCCACCACCACCGCCATCACCATTACTCCCATCACCACCATCACCACCACCAACAACAACAACAACAACCACACCATTATAGAGATTTTGCGTAACGACAACAGCAACAATAATAATAATAATAATAATAATAATAATAATAATAATAATAATAATAATAATAATCTCATCAAAATAAAAGGATCAAAATAATTTACTCATATTTGTTTTTATATTCAATTTTTTTTATGCCAAATTTTGATGAATATTAAATAAAAATCGTGAAAATAAAAAAGAAATGAAAATAAAAGAATCATCAGCGGATCACATTACGTCCCTTGCTCCCTTATGTCATGTACCTCTCTCTCTCTCTCTCTCTCTCTCTCTCTCTCTCTCTCTCTCTCTCTCTCTCTCTCTCTCTCTCTCTCTCTCTCTCTCTCTCTCTCTCTCTCTCTCTCTCTCTCTCTCCTCGGGTCAACTTGTCATCTATTATTTATTCTTTTCTTTAGTTCCTTTGTGATTTTCTTCTCTCTCTCTCTCTCTATCTCTCTCTCTCTCTCTCTCTCTCTCTCTCTCTCTCTCTCTCTCTCTCTCTCTCTCTCCCCTTTCGTGACGTGCTTCATTATTCTCATCCCGGGATAGAAACAATTACACCTGAGCCGCTGTAATTAGCCTTACCTCTCCCTCTTCCATAGTTCATACAGGTAATTGGCTGCTGCCTCTACCTGTGTGACGTCACGCGCCAATTACCGCCCCCGATCACCGCCAGGCCCGACAAGAGGTCAACCCAACATTTATTTTTTATTTATCTATTTCTCTCTCTCTCTCTCTCTCTCTCTCTCTCTCTCTCTCTCTCTCTCTCTCTCTCTCTCTTTGTGTTCCTGCCACCCAATTTTCCATTCCTGTCGTGTTTATTTGTTTGGGATTAAGTCATTTTGTTTTGTTTTTTATTCTCATTATTATCATCCTATCTTTATTTGTCATTTTTACTTTTTTTTTTTTTTTTGGCTGTTTCTAGGTTTGTTTGGGTTTTGGTGGCGCTTCTCCTGTTTATCTGATTTTTAGTGTGTTGTTTTTGGTCATTTTGTTTGATTTACTTTCTATCTTTTTTTCTTGTTTATTTACTTTCTCAATGTCTCAGTTTATCACTCTCAATTATCTTTTATAGTTTGTTATTGGTGGCTTTGTTCTTTATTTGGGTCCGTGTTTATGTAATTTGTGTCTCTATTCTTTTCTCCAATTACACTTTCAGCTTTTTACCTTTTTTATCTATTTATTTACGGTTTCCACACCTCACTTTGTTACTTTCCATCATGGTTCTTATTTCTATCATGATTCTTATTTATTCTTATTTATCTCTCTCTCTTTTATCTCCATCTTTTACTGCTGGTTTTGCTTCACGTCTATGATTTTGTGTCTTTTCTTTTACTCACTTATACTTTTCACCTACTTTTTTATCTCCGCTCCTTTATTTGCGGCTTCAGGTATCTAATTATCTTACCTGGCCTGACGTCCTTCCCCATTTATCTAACTATTAAACTGTCCCATTACCTTCCCTCACACCTGTCCATTAGCGGGAGACCATTCATTACTTCCTCTCCTTCACCCATAACATCCTACAACATCCCATTTATCCATCTCGTGTCCTTCCCTCATAACACTACTAGACCTTGAAACTTCCCAACCGATCCTTTCACCTGCCTGCTCCTCCTCGTTAGCCAGGTAAGCCATCTACCTGAGACGCGACCCCTCTATACAGATTTTTTTCTCACTTTCACTCTGGTTTTGTCCACTGTACTAACGAAAGGGTTGTCTAGTATGTAACTCTAATTTTTCTTGTCACTAGGAACTTTGGAACTTTCTATGTCTTTTATTTCATTCGTTGACCTGAATCGTTTGTATAAAGTAGTATCAAGGCATCTCTTAAATTACTCGTAAACCTATTAACCCTATTATTCATCTTTTTTTTATTTCAATGGGGTTTTTGGTGTCAAGAACATAAAATGAGACGAAAAAATATCAGGTTTCATAAAGAGACAGAGAGCTAACCAAGGAGATCTTTCAGTGGGAGACAACAAAACACAGAGGATGTGATTGAAGAAACCAGTTATAAAGTTTTGTAAGGAGGTAATCAATACCAGAGGAACTTAAAAGTGACAGAAAACACAGATCAAGATTTGCAAGGGAACAGTCAGCAAACCAGAGGACATATAAGTTTTCTAAATATCCATCAGTTATCAGGTCTTGTAAGGAGACACTGAGCAAATCGAAGTACCACAAAAATACAGAAAGGACAGACTATAGAGAATCTTACCTAAAAATATATCAGTTATCAGGTTTTGCAAGGAAACAGTCAGTACACCAGGGGACCTCACAGAAAGAGAAACGTGGAGGAGAGGAAGTGAGCACAGCAGGTAACTCGACTTCTGAGCATGACTATCCCTCACCAACATCTGCAAATCATCTCCAATTGTTCCTAGAGAATTATGTGTCCGGCTTCTGAGAAAAAAAGGGACGATTTATAGGACCAGTACCACAGAGGAGGAAAGTCATTGGAGTCGGAGTGTGTGGTGGCGCCAAAGAGTGAGATCCGGTAGCACGTAGAATTCCTTAGTAGTTTTTCCAGTTAAGGCGGTGAATTTCAGCTTAGTGAACGAATTGTGTGTGAAAATTGAGGCATTACTGGGATTCTCTTTCTGCAGTTTTTTTTTATTGTAACTTTAACTGCTTTTCTTTTTGTTTTATATTGAAGTTCGTAAAGTTTTCATATGAGTTTATTTTCCTATCTTTTTATCTTATTTGTTTTTGTTTTTTCTAGTGCTCTAATCTTATCTGTCATTTTTTTTCTTTTGAATGTGTTTCTTTTCCTATTTATTTATCTTTTCCCTTTCTAGTGTTGTAATCTTAAGTGCATTTCTTTTATCTTTTATATTGAAGTTAGTGAAGATTTTATATGAGTTTCCTTTCCTATTTATCTATTTCATTCATATTTTTCTATTGTTGTAACCTTAACTGCTATTTCTTTTTGTCTTTTATATTGAAGTTAGTGAAGGTTTTTATATAAGAGTTTCTTTTCCCACTTATATCTATCTTCTTTGTTTATTCATTCATCTAAACATTAATCAATTTTAGATATTTTTCACGTATAACACTGCCACCGTATCCTCTCTTAATAAATATATCTTGCGTTTCCTGTTTTTTTTTGATTTTGTAGCACGAGTTATCTCCCTCTCTCTCTCTCTCTCTCTCTCTCTCTCTCTCTCTCTCTCCTGACAATTATCCTCGACTCGGCAGTTATTATCTTTCTTTTCTCCTTTTGGCATTATTTAATTCCTTTAATTCTTCCTTTTATTTTACAGATTCTCTCACAGACTTCGATCCCTTTCCTGTTATTGTTGGTGGTGGTGCGGGATGGGATTACAACGCTCCCTTCTTTATATTGTGGTCACTTCTTCCGTCCCAGGCGATTCACACATATATCACACACACACACACACACACACACACACACACACACACACACACACACACACACACACACACACACACACACACACACAAGTTGAGGAAAAAAATGGGAGAAAAGTATATAGGAGAACCAAACACAATCTGCGGCACAATCACGAACGAAATTAGCAGCAAACGAGAAACGATAATAGTGAGAAGCCGTCCTATTACCAGAATGAGGCAGCCATCTTGTCCACACTGTAAACAAACCATTCTTTTAGCTCGAAAACTTCCCCCTCTCTCTCTCTCTCTCTCTCTCTCCTTCACCTCTTTTTTTTCCTCTTTTTCTATTTTTTTCTATCACTCCTGTTTGTTTTTTGTTATTGTTATGATTTTCCTCTTTTGTTTGTTAATCCTGAATATTTTTCCTCTTTTCTTCTAGGTTGTGGTATTAAGTTTCATTCTGTTATGTACAAAATCATTCCTTCGTTTTAAAATTCCCTTTTCTTTTTTTTTATTATTGATTTAGGCAAGTATTCAAACTTTAGAGCTCTTTAAATGGATAAGTGTTACGGATAGTATAAGTAAAAGTTTTTATGGGATTTATATTCCCTTTTTTTGTACTTCTAAATGAAACGTTACAAAAATTTATGTGACATTTGAAAAAAAAATTAATATCAAAGTATAAAAGATGAAAGAATTCAAAGTTTTAATGGACTCTTATCCTTCTTTTCATTCTTAACCTCTTCAATACTGGAACATATTTTTACCTTGAGATCTGTGTACGATTAGACTGTTTTATTGACATTAGGAAAGGACTATGGAGGTCAGAAGATTAATGACCAGTCTTTAGTATTTAAATCCCCATCCATGAGTTCCTGGAGCTGTATAAACTACAAAATAGGGAGCAGAATCAATATGGTAATCCGTCATGGAGGTACTGAAAGGGTTAAGTAGAAGTAGGTCAAATTTAAGTAACATTCGCAAAGTCTTGAGGAAGAAAAAAGTATAACAGATGGAATGAATAAAAGTTAATGTATTTTCTCGTCTCTCTCTTTCTCTCTCTTCGTACCCTTGTCATGTCCTCGAAACGCATAAACAACAAAGTGAACACAGGCAAACACGAGAAGGCGGTGAGGTGAGGAGTGAGGACTGAGGACACTGTAGCCTCGGCCTGTCTCATTAAACTTAAGGAACGTCGAGGAGAAAATTCACGTCTTTAATGTTGAGAGATGCCTTCAGGTCCAGCGGCGCCTGCACAAAGCCTTTCATGCATATTTAATTTCAAGAGCCGCCGCCACGCACACCCAACGCTCCTGAAGCTGACCCCCTCCCCCTTTCCTCCTCCCTTCACTAGCGCCTTCTCGTCCCTCCACTGTTACCATCCACTTTCCCACAACTAAAACTATCTCTCCATACCTCTCCTCCACTAACACTCCCTCCACTACTCCATTTACTCTCCCTTTTGTTTCCTCCACTGTTCACTATACTATCCCTCCACTAAAACTCCCTCTCCACTGCTCCCATCTACTAAAACTCCCTCCACTAATCACTACTCCCTCTTCTGTCTCTCCACTGTTCCCTTCCACTTCAACTCCTCTAAAAACTTCCCTCCATTGCCTTTCCACTATAACTTCCTCCACTCTTCCATTTACTCCTCCCACTCCCTTCCTCTCCTACACTCCTGCCTCCCTTCCCGCCATTTTACTCTCCCTGCTATGTACAAACATGAATTTCCATCAAACTCCTAAGTGCACATACACACATACATACATACATACATACATACATACATAAATATATACATACATACATACAAGCATTCATACGTTTTTATTATGAGTACTTTATTTATGGTTAATTTTACTATTGCTAATACTATTACACTTTCTCTCTCTCTCTCTCTCTCTCTCTCTCTCTCTCTCTCTCTCTCTCTCTCTCTCTCTCTCTCTCTCTCTCTCTCTCTCTCTCTTCATGCGGTCGTCTTCATACGACATAAAATCAATTGTAAGTAATGTTTGCACACACACACACACACACACACACACACACACACACACACACACACACACACACACACACACACACACAGCCATCAATAACTACTCTGATATATAAGCAAACAAGTATGGAGATAATGAAGTGGACGTGAACACACACACACACACACACACACACACACACACACACACACACACACACACACACACACACGTACGCACAGAAAGAAGCATAAAATAACAAGATGAAAGTCGACAGATGGGAAGGTAAATATGAAATGGTTGCTATTTTTGTTTTTTTACCCGAGAGAGAGAGAGAGAGAGAGAGAGAGAGAGAGAGAGAGAGAGAGAGAGAGAGATACTAATGAGAGGATTATATTTTGAAAGTTATATAATTCCTTCCCTTCATATCATGCCTGAATAATAATAATAATAATAATAATAATAATAATAATAATAACAGTAGTAGTAGTAGTAGTAGTAGTAGTAGTAGTAGTAGTAGTAGTAGTAGTAAAAGTAGTAGTATTAGTAATGGTGATAATAATAATAATAATAATAATAATAATAATAATAATAATAATAATAATAATAATAATAATAATAATAATGATAATAATAATTTCGTGCTGACTTTTTCATATGAATTTTTAGAAAAGCTCGATAGATTTTCATTGATTAAATTTCTCCTAATTTACTTTCTCTCTCTCTCTCTCTCTCTCTCTCTCTCTCTCTCTCTCTCTCTCTCTCTCTCTCTCTCTCTCTCTCTCTCTCTCTCTCTCTCTCTCTCTCTCGTGTTTATTGAGAGTTAGGAATTTATATGATTTCAATACCATTTAGTGATGAAACGAGAGAGAGAGAGAGAGAGAGAGAGAGAGAGAGAGAGAGAGAGAGAGAGAGAGAGAGAGAGAGAGAGAGAGAGAGAGAGAGAGAGCAATAAGTTTTCAAAATTTACTAGATACTTCTTTATTTTGACGCACGCACACCACACCAATCTATCCATACACACACACACACACACACACACACACACACACACACACACACACACACACACACACACACACACACACACACACACACACTACGACACTATTCACATTACTGCTTGTACTTAACATTAGCAATTTGCGGTTTTAATCTCCTCACTGACCTCCTCCTTTCACACACACACACACACACACACACACACACACACACACACACACACACACACACACGTACCCACCATGCTTATATCTGATAATACAGGAAATTGCCACTTTCGCTACATCGCCGTAACATTACCAACACATCCTCTCTGTCCCGCAAGCCGCCACACGCCCACCGGACCTTGCACGGATAGAGAGCTGGCCAGACCGGGAGTGCGAGGCGGGAGGGACAGAAAAGGAAGGGTAAAGTTGGTATTTCGTGTGTCTTTGCTGTGTGATTGTGGAGAGAGAAGTGGTGTCTATGTGTTTAGTTGGTTATTGCAGTGTCTTTTCTGTGTGAAAGTGGAGAGAGTGTTTATGTGTGAGTCTGTGTGTTTAGTTGGTATTTTTGTGTGTGATTATTTTTTTTTCCTTGTATGTATGTGATTTAATGTCAATAAACTGTCTTTTCCATATACCTATTTATCTATCTGTTTATTGAAGTATCTATGGGAACTTAGAAATGCGATTAGAATGAAAACAAAGCATAGGCGATATTGAAGCTACGGAACACTTGTAAAAAATAACAATAACTGAATAATTAACAACAACGCTCAATTCTTATTTCACAACGGCAGTCAACACTTACAAGAGGATCAGATAACGTAACTATAACACAAGAGAAGGGGGAAAAGAAGTTCACTATAGAAATATTAACAATTACGAGCGCATAACAAAATACAGATAAATGACGA
>NC_059273.1:8435000-8440000 GCF_017591435.1 Portunus trituberculatus
GTTTCTGAAGCTGTATAAAATCAACAAATAGTAAGCAGAATGAATATGTAATCACGTCATGAGGTACTGAAAGGGTTAATACTGACCCATGAAGAATACCGCCCGTCAAAGCCATCTGTCAAAATTGCATCTGTGTAGCTCAAGGATATTAAGTTATTTGCTCTCGTGGGGCTAACTCAAACTAGTGTGACTTTCCAGCGTGTACCAGAGCGAGACGGGCGAGGCGCGTGTTCACCTCAGCCTTTTTCATCGCCACACTCAGACGAGCACGGCGATGTGATGTGATTTATTCATAAAGAGAACGAAAAAACAAGTGACAACGAAAATGTATATTACCGGATTCTATTTAAAGCACCAGCCTGACTTGTTTTGTTCCCTTTTCTTTTCAACCTTTTTGTTAATTAGTCACGCCCGTGCCTGCTCACCCGGTGACTCTGCTTGGGTCTGTAATCTCTGTATAAGTGTTTTGATCTTCTTTGATTCCCTTTGATGGTTTATGATGGTAAGAAAAAAAAAACAGTGGTAATACTAGACGAATAGGAAAAATAAGTGATAATATTAGACAAATAAGAAAATAACAATGATAATATTAAACGATTAAGAAAAAAACAATGGTAACATTAGACGAATAAGAAAAATAACTGATAATATTAGACGAATAAGAAAATAACAATGATAATATTAGACAAATAAGAAAACTACTGACTGAGAAACGCAACACACCAAACAAGTAACCAAACCACCCACCAAACCACCAACCAACAAACCAAGTCACCGAGTCAGCAAGTCAGCAACCACATGGCAGCCACAGGACGCAGCATCTCCCCCAGCGCCTTGCCACACACTGAAGCAACACACACTCCTCACTCATGAATCAATCTTCCTGACACGGCGCCTCCTCACCGCACATGCCGCACTGCAGTTTCTCATTATAATCACCATAATTTACTAATGCCTACAGTAGCTCCTCTCACAGCACAAGGAGGACCAGGAGGAGCAACAGGACGAGGAGGAGGCCGTTCCCAGACACTCCTGCCCTCCTACTAAGAGTCACAGTGTAATATTGTGCGAGGCATCACTGGGCAAGCGTATGGTCTTCATCATGAGAGTAAAGGTTATCACACCGGCACTCGAGGCCCGCTGGGGATGAGGGCAACGGAAGCAGGGTCAGGGATGTCAAGGATGAAGAGGCAAGAGAGGGAGAATAGTAACGCTCACTTTAACCCCTTCAGTACTGGGACGCATTTTTACCATGAGAGGGAGAATAGTAATGGAAGAATAGTACGCTCACTTTAACCCATTCAGTAGTGGGACGCATTTTTACCATTAGAGGGAGATTAGTAACGGGAAAATAGTAACCATGAGAGGGAGAATAGTAACGCTCACTTTAACCCCTTCAGTACTGGAACGCATTTTTACCATGAGATTTTGGGTATGATTAGACGATTTTACTTACATCAGGGAGGGTCTATGGATGTCAGAAGATTAATAACTAGACTCTTCAATATTTCAATCCCCATATAAGTTTCTGAAGCTGTATAAAATCACCTAATTGTAAGCAGAACAGATATGAAAACGTGGCATGGTACTGAAGGGGTGAGGCTCTTGAGGTCCTGAACACTCACAAACACCTTAGGATATGTACTGTACTATTTACCATGTATCTTTCTCACTTATCACACTCCTCCTCTTTTCCCTCCTCCTTCTCCTCCTCCTCCTTCTCGTCCTCCTCCTCGTCACGGCCAGCGCCCATCATTAAGATAACAAGGGGTCGTGTAAACGTGCGTGGCAAACCGAGCGGCAAATGACAGCTTCGTAAAGTAGGTAGGCGATGCGGTGATAATGGTGAAGATGATGCTAATGATAATGAAGGAGGCCATTAATAGCACGTTCAGATTTAATTATTTTCCTTAAGTGCATTTTCATTGTTGTTTTATTTTTTTATTTCGCAATGGCTTTCACTTTAGAATACTTAATATGTAAAGGAAAAAATTTAAATGTTTCTCTCTCTCTCTCTCTCTCTCTCTCTCTCTCTCTCTCTCTCTCTCTCTCTCTCTCTCTCTCTCTCTCTCTCTCTCTCATGTACTACCAGCTGAATTTCATGAGTCACAATAAGCTAAATAAGAAGCCCCAGTTTGGAAGAGAGAGAGAGAGAGAGAGAGAGAGAGAGAGAGAGAGAGAGAGAGAGAGAGAGAGAGAACGAAGAGAGAGAGAGAGAGAGGATGGTGAAGGGGGGAAGGGAGAAAGGGAGGGAGGGAGGGAGGAAGGACGAACTGTGGCCTTCCTTGTATGTATGTATGTATGTTTGTTTGTGTGTATGTATGTATGTATGTACCCTCAACCGCTATGGTGAATGTAAATACGTGCAGTGTTGCCAGATATGACACCATAACCAACAACAAAAACAACAACGAAAAGACAACCAAAAATATAAAAAAAAGACAGAGAAAGAAAATTATCGAAAATCAAAGAGATGCAAAATATAACACCACCACCACCACCACAACAACAACAACAACAACAACAACAACAACAACAACAACAACAACGGCACCTCATGTCCCGCCTCACCTGGACTCTCTTTTTTACCTTTTTTTTTCCTCGACCTCACCTGACCTTTGGGTGAAGCGCAGTAATTAACACAGCCACAAGTGGTCAGCTGATCCCTTGCCTCCACACACACACACACACACACACACACACACACACACACACACACATACACACACACACTCATGGCTTATGCTCTGATTCCCTCTTTGCTTTCCTGTTTCATCCTTCTGACACACAAGTTTTCCGCGTCTCTCTCTCTCTCTCTCTCTCTCTCTCTCTCTCTCTCTCTCTCTCTCTCTCTCTCTCTCTCTCTCTCTCTCTCATCCTATCTAGAGCAGAACTAAGTATGTACATTAATTATCGTAAGATATGCGTAACCACACAACACCCAACGATCCAGTACACCCACCCACCCACACACACACACACACACACACACACACACACACACACACATGAAACAGGTCAAACGCTTCTTTTTTTCCTCCCTTTGCTGTTCCCTCCCTGAAGACATGAACCCCACCAATCCACATCCAGCCCCAACACACCCCACACTCCCCACGCCCCCCGAAGCCATTCCCCTTTCCCCGAGAGATGAAAGACATGAGGCTCTAATATTCAGCTTCAGGGAGCAATATCCGAGGCTGGGATGGGCAACCTCGACCTTCTGCGCCTCCGTCAGACAGCTCCTCTCGCTCCGTAATGCCAGGGGAACATGAGTGCCATAATTGAGATATAAATTGGTGATTGCTAGTCATCAGAGGTTGTGTACAGTATGCTGAACTGTAACGACGCGGGTGACGACGATGAAGATGATAATAGTAGTAAAATAATATTAGAGGGAAGCGAAGACAGTAAACTTGAATGGAAACAGAAAATGAGGAGAGAAAATAGGAAAGAAAAATACACGTTGAATGAAAGAAAGACGAGAAAAGACGGAGGGTTAGAAAAAGGAGAGGAAAAAGAAGGAAATTTGGAAAGAAAAAGACATGACGAAAAAGAAAAAAGAGAGAACAAGTTACGTGTAAATAGAAAAGAGAAAACGAGAATACAAAATACGAAAGAAAAATACTCGTTGAAAGAAAGACGAGGAAAGACAAAGGGTTAAAAAAAGGAGAAGAAAAGAGGGAAATTTGGAGAAAGAAAAAGACAGGACAAGAAGGAAAAAAAACGACAGAACAAGTTACGTCAGAGAGAAGAGCCAGGAGGAAATAAAGGAGAGACGTGTTAAAAGCTTCCTTCATGTCGTAAATTATGTAGATAAGGAAGAAGAAAGTGGAGAGGCCGACCAGTGTGAGAGAGATGGGGGAGATTAAAAGATTAATTGAGAAGAATGAGGAGGAATAGGATGGGTAGTATGGAAAGTGTGTGTGTGTGTGTGTGTGTGTGTGTGTGTGTGTGTGTGTGTGTGTGTGTGTGTGTGTGTGTGTGTGTGTGTGTGTGTGTGTGTGTGTGTGTGTGTGTGTGTGAGCATGGTTAT
This sequence comes from Portunus trituberculatus, assembly GCF_017591435.1. Classification (NCBI taxonomy): domain Eukaryota; kingdom Metazoa; phylum Arthropoda; class Malacostraca; order Decapoda; family Portunidae; genus Portunus; species Portunus trituberculatus. Next base: position 8,439,034 of record NC_059273.1, read on the forward strand.
CATCAATCCCAAACACACACATACACACACACGTAAACACACCTTTTGCCTATTACTCAGTTAAACACACACTTAAATCACACTACACTCTATTAAGTAAGAATATAAAACAACACAAACCTCAAAAATCCACACTGGCTTCTCTCCCCGCCTCCTTCCGGCCACATACCTGTAATGAACAAGAACACTCATGACTAACACAAATAAGAAGAACACCACTTGACAATTTCTCTTATCAGTACGAAGTGTGTGTTTAGATCTGCTTATCTTGTCTTCCCATCATCATCGTCTCCCTCATTTGTGTCTTCCCGAGTCCCTGGGTAATTTTGTGGTGGTGCTGCTTTATTTTTGTGTCCAGTTTTATTTTACTTTTTTTAATCGTGTATGAGAACGTCTCGTGTGTGTGTGTGTGTGTGTGTGTGTGTGTGTGTGTGTGTGTGTGTGTGTGTGTGTGTGTGTGTGTGTGTGTGTGTGTGTGTGTGTGTTTTGCTTACTAATATTACTAATATAATAACTTAAAATTGTGTCTTTTTGGGAGTTAAATTCTCTCTCTCTCTCTCTCTCTCTCTCTCTCTCTCTCTCTCTCTCTCTCTCTCTCTCTCTCTGTATTCAGAAATGCCTTCCCCTCTCACTACGACAATTTTCCAAGGCCACAGTGACAACTAGCCGTGTTTTCAAGCCAGTTTCTCCTGATAACCCAGAGATCTTACCAATCCATCACCAGAACCATAAAAATGCTCTTAAAAACACGAGTATCTTCAACTGCAGCCTTTCAAAAGCAGTAGTGGTGAGAGAGCAAAGTGTTTCAGAATACGGGCTTCTCTCTCTCTCTCTCTCTCTCTCTCTCTCTCTCTCTCATGACACCTCTGGTACATCAAAGTATCATAACACCGCTTCTCTTTCACACCACTGCCTTGCCTACCCTCATGTGCTTTCCTTCTCCCTATTCCTCTATTTCCCTCTTATA
>NC_059273.1:8445000-8465000 GCF_017591435.1 Portunus trituberculatus
CGACACTCACATCTCCCTCTCTCTCTCTCTCTCTCTCTCTCTCTCTCTCTCTCTGGTTCTTCTTTTGGATGCTATTTTTATTTTCTTCTTTTTCTTTTTTTGTAGGGGTTTCCTCATCTCTCTCTCTCTCTCTCTCTCTCTCTCTCTCTCTCTCTCTCTCTCTCTCTCTCTCTCTCTCTCTTTTTTTCTTTCTGACGTTAAAATTCATCGTCTTTTTTTGTAAGACTTTCCTCAATTCTCTCTCTCTCTCTCTCTCTCTCTCTCTCTCTCTCTCTCTCTCTCTCTCTCTCTCTCTCTCTCTCTCTCTCTCTCTCTCTCTCTCCAAACTTCTTCTTACTATGTCTTTCCGTCTTCTCTTCCTCTCGTGTCATCCTTTCTCTGTCTCTCTTTCAACGTCCACCTATCTGTCTGTGTCTCTCTGTTTGTCTGTCTTTTCTTTTTCTTTTTCTTCCTCCTCCTCCTTTCTTCTTCAGAGTTTCCTCCTTTACGTCAATTTTCTTTCTTCTTTATCTTTATCTTATTTCTTTACTTCTCATTTTCTTTTCCTGTATTATTTTTCCGATGCATGTTTTTATTTTCTTTATTATCCTGATTTTTTTCTTCCACTGTTCTCTTATCACGATTACATCAAGGCAAATTATGCGGTTCCCATCACAGAGAATTTCCATTTTTCCACCTTTTTATCTTCTCAATCTCTTTTCCTTTTTTTTTCCCTCAATGAACTCTTGTCCCTCTTAAGAATCACTACCTTTCATTCTCTTCCCTCTTGTCATATGCACTAACCTCCCAATTCTTTCCTGGGTCCCTTCCATTACACCCATTTCAAATCCCTACCTGAGTTTCCTACCTATAACTCTCCACTCCAGCTCCTCCAACTCATCCCTGTCTGTGCTCCCTTTCCTGGTTCCCTCCCAGTCATTGGTGGTTGGGAAAACTAAACAAACGAGTGATTGGTGCGGATGGAAATAAACGCTGTGTGTGATTGGTAGCTTGGTTTGACGTGAGAGGGCGTTGGTGGTGCTTCACACGACTGTATTCTCAAACTTTTCCACGTCCAAGCTCTAATACTTTGAATATGCATTAGTGTAAGTTACTGTGGGTGTTTTCAAGGATGTTTCCGTGATTCTGGTGATAGTTAAGTAAGGGTTCTGTATCATCAATGGTGAAATTGCATATGGAAACTAGATTAATCATCTCTGTGGTCTTTGAAGATAGTTGTTACAAGAGCACAAGTCTCTAAGTATACGTGCCGAAATTGCATGATGGGAGTTTTTGGGGAAGGTCAGAAAACCACGGTATTGCTTGGTTGTTGTTGCTCTCTCTCTCTCTCTCTCTCTCTCTCTCTCTCTCTCTCTCTCTCTCTCTAGTTCACCCCCACACTAATATTTCCCCCTTTCCCTTCTATCTTCACCGTCTTTCGCCACCTGTCAGAGTGGGTGGCGCTTCTAAGGTGTGGGCGGTCTTACCACGCCTATAACACACACACACACACACACACACACACACACACACACACACACACACACACACACACACACACACACACACACACACACACACACACGAGAATTCACACCTTTTTTCTCACTTAAATCGAGTAGTTTTTGTTGCATTTCCTTCCCTCTGTCAGTCTTCACCGCTACCTCTCCCTTCCCTTCCCTTTATAGTGTTTCCCTCGCCTCTCGTCACGTTTTTGCGCCGTTTGTGTGAATGTAACATGATTAATCGAAGCGGATCATCACGGCTTTCCCACGCAGCTCCTGGTACCTTGATTAGCGTTGATGGCGAGACTTACACCTTCTACATTTACACCTAGAGCCTCAAGCCACACTGTACACCCTCCTTTACTGCACCCAATCTACAGCTCACCACAGTCCTCCAGGTAACAGGTCATTATAGCGTTACTCGTTTCTTTACCTGTTGGTTCAGATTGGCTCTATTTACACCTTGTACATTTACACCTGAAGCCTCGAGCCACACTTGTACACCCTCCTTCACTCTGACCAGTCTCCAACGCACTATAAGGTTTGAGGTAAAGCGATACTCATTTACCCGCCTTATAGTTTCATATCTTTTTTTTTTTTTACTTGTAAGGCTCAAACTATAAAAGAGACAGCTTCTGCTAATCTTATGGTCAGCTATAGAGGTCATTGGAGAAATAAATCACTACATTGTCTTGTCTCTTATTCATTTTCTAGCTTTCAATATTCTGTTTACATACACGTCATACTCCCTACCTGCTTCCGTATTTCTAACCTCCTAGGACTTGACTTCATTTAAGAGGGAGGTTTTAAGACATTTATCCCTTTTTTTGGCTAACTCTCTCGACCTGCAATGGGAATGGCATTTAAGCGGGTCTTTTTTTTTCCGTTTTATGTTACCCAGCTTAAAAAAAGGTCTTCAAGTAATCAGCTCCTGCCAATCACTCAGCCAGCCACAAGAGTCAATGAAAAAAAAAGAAAACGAGTCATTACATTATTGATTCTCCATTACTGCTACCTTGAATCAACTCTCCTTGCACTCACTTCTTATATATGACCTTCACTTCCAACCCCATTAACTAAAAAGTGTCCTAAAACCAACTGAGTCCTTTAGTTACGAATCCCAAAACAGTCAATTAATAATTCATACGTTCTTATTTCTGCATTGAACTGTCCAGAAACCTAACCACGCACGTTAAGTCTAAGCAAAATGTATCCTATCCTATTCTATTTTATTCCAAGTTTTATTTACTCCCACACTTAAAAGAAAAAAAAAACAGAAATTTTCATAGACTTTAAGGACTCAAGTAAACGAGGTCTTTCGTAACAGTCCCATCGATACTGTGACCCCGACGCTTCTTCCTTCACTGCACCGGGAGGGAAGGAAGAAAGGAAGGTAGGATAGGTGAAGGAGGAAGGAAGGAAGGTTTGTAGCTCGTTAATGTGTTACCTGAGCAGAGACAGTGATGGAGGAAGACAAAGGACGAGGGAGGAAAAAGAGGAAAAGGAAAGAAAGAGTAGAAAAAAGGGAAGGAAAGTTTGAAGGTTTGAAGGTTTGCCTCCCTGGATTTACTGTCTCGTCCTGTCTCTTTAGAAGGAACGAGGGCAAACAGCTAAGACAACAGAGCACACACACACACACACACACACACACACACACACACACACACACACACACACACACACACACACACACACACACACACACACACCTGCCCATCCCCTTTCTTTCTCTACCTGTACACCTCTTTTACACGGAGGCAAAAACATAATCGAGGGACCTTTCTCTCTCTCTCTCTCTCTCTCTCTCTCTCTCTCTCTCTCTCTCTCTCTCTCTCTCTCTCTCTCTCTCTCAGCACCTGTGCCGAGAGAGAAGCACCTTTTGGTAATGACGTGGTTTGCTTCTCCTAATTATTACATCGTCGAAGTCATTACGAGAGAGAGAGAGAGAGAGAGAGAGAGAGAGAGAGAGAGAGAGAGAGAGAGAGAGAGAGAGAGAGAGATTTAAAGTGCATATTTTTTCCCCTTGCTTCTCATCTCCCTAACTTTCCTTCTCTCCCCCCCTCTCCCATTTTTCTCCCTCTTCTCATTTTCCTCACCTCTTGCTCTACCTTCCATTATCTTTCCCTCCCTTTTCTCTCCTTTCTCTCCCTCTTCCTCTTCTCTCCCTCTCCCTCTTCCTCCAGAACCACAAGTTAAATCGAATAATCAACGTTTAACTTCTCACCAATTTTTTCCTCTTTTTCTTCTCTTTTCTCTCCAATGCTGTCATATTTTCCTCCTTCCTTCTTTCCTCCCAGCGATGAAGAGTAGAGGAGTTGATAGGAGGAAAAACCAGGAGAAAGGAGTAGATAGATAGATAGATAGATAGATAGATAGATAGATAGATAGATAGATAGATAGATAGGTAGGTAGGTAGGTAGGTAGGTAGACAGAGATAGATAGATAGATAGATAGATAGATAGATAGATAGATAGATAGACAGAAAGAAAGATAACTAAGTAGGTAGGTAAATAGATCGATAGATAAATAGATAGGTAGATAGATAAATAGATAGACAGATACATAGATAGATAGGTAGGTAGGTAGATAGACAGATAAACAAAGATGAATAGATACATACATAAATAGATAAAATAATAAGTTTGTAAATTGATAGACAGAAAGATCGAAAAGCAGATAGATAGATAAACAGACAGACAGACAGACAGATAAACAGACAAACGGAGAAAGAAAAGCACGCAACATCAACCCAACTCAAAGACAACTGACAGACAAGCAACACACACTTACAAACAAACACATTCCTAATTAAACAGAACAACAAACAGATACGCAACGCAACGAGAAGGCAAATTAATCCTATCAACAAGACAAACAAACAGACAGACAGACAGACAGAGAGACAGAGAGACGAATCAATAAACTCCTTGCTGATCTGCTTTGGTAAATCAGGCAGCCGTTGTCAGCCGCCTAATAAATCGGCTTGAACCAAATTTTTCGTCCCAAGTCAGCTATTGGGAGTAAACTTCAATCAGAGAGCCGGTCAGTTGGTTCTCACAAAGCCATATTTTTCGGATTATTTCTGCTCTGTTGCGTTCCTTTCGAAAATTTACGCCTGTTTCGAATGCTAAAAGGACGTGTTGGTTGTTTTTCTCGTGTTGTAGTGTATTGTTACTTCCCTTTTCGACCGCCAGAGTTCCTGTCGAAAATTTATGCCTATCTCGAATGCTAAAAAAAATGTACATTGGTTATTTTTTGAGTGTTGTAGTGTAAAGCTTATTCTACTTTCTTTTTGTGACAGCTACAGTATTTTTATTAGTTTTTTTTTTTTTTTTTTTTTTTTTTTTTTTTTACATTACAAGGGCACTGGCCAAGGGAAAACAAAGTGTTGGAAAAAAAAATCCCGCTGGTTGCCAGGCCCTGTTAAGAGGAAAGTAGAAAGAGAAAACAAAAAATCTAAAAGGAGGGTCCAGTTAACGTAAGAGGTGTCTTGACACTCCTCTTTTGAAAGAGTTTAAGTCATAGGCAGGTGGAAATACAGACACAGGTAGAGAGTTCCAGAGTTTACCAGTGTAGGGAATGAAGGAGTGAAGATACTGGTTAACTCTTGCATTAGGAAGATGGACAGAATAGGGATGAGAAGAAGTAGAGAGTCTTGTGCAGCGAGGCCGCAGGAGGGGGAAGGCATGCAGTTAGCAAGTTCAGAAGAGCAGACAGCATGAAAACAGCGGTAGAAGACAGATAAAGATGCAACATTGCGGCGGTGACTTAAAGAATCAAGACAGTCAGTTAGAGGAGAAGAGTTGATAAGACGAAAAGCTTTAGATTCCACCTTGTTTAGTAAAGCTGTGTGTGGATCCCCCAGACATGAGAGCCATACTCCATACACGGGCGGATAAGGCCCTTGTACAGAGCAAGCAGCTGGGAGGGAGAGAAAATGGACGAAGACGCCATAGGACACCTAACTTCTTGGAAGCTGATTTAGCAAGAGTAGAGATGTGAAATTTCCAGTTTAGATTTTTAGTGAAGGATAGACCGAGTGTGTTTAATGTAGAGGAGAGGGAAGTTGAGTGTTATTGAAGAAGAGAGGATAGTTGTCTGGAAGGTTATGTCGAGTAGATAGTTGTAGAAATTGAGTTTTTGAGGCATTGAACAAAACCAGGTTTTCTCTGCCCCAATCAGAAACAAGTGAAAGATCAGAAGTTAGGCGTCCTATAGCATCTCGCCTTGAGTCATTTAATTGTTGTTGGGTTGGGCGTCTGTTGAACGCTGTTGAATAATGCAAGGTGGTATCATCAGCATAGGAGTGGATAGGGCATTGAGTCAGATTTAGGAGATCATTGATGAATAATAGAAAGAGAGTGGGTGATAGGACAGAACCCTGTGGAACACCACTGTTGATAGTTTTAGGGGAAGAACAGTGACCGTCTACTACAGCAGCAATAGAACGATCGGAAAGGAAACTGGAGATGAAGGTACAGAGAGAAGGATAGAATCCGTAGGAGGGTAGTTTAGAAATTAAAGATTTGTGCCAGACTCTATCGAAGGCTTTCGATATGTCAAGGCCGACAGCAAAGGTTTCACCGAAGTCCCTAAAAGAGGATGACCAAGATTCAGTTAGGAAAGTAAGAAGATCACCAGTAGATCTGCCTTTACGGAAACCATACTGGCAATCAGAGAGTACTCGTTCCTTTCCAAAAAAAATTTATGCCTATTTCGAATGCTAAAACGTGTTGGTTATTTTTTGAGTGTTGTAGTGTAAAGCTTATTCCTACTTCCCATTTCGACCGCTAGAGTTTTTATGAGCACGTTTTACTTTCCAAAATTTACACCTATCTCGAATGCTAAAAAAAAAAAGATGTATTAATTATTGTTTTTAATGTTATAATGTAGATCTTATTCTTACTTCCCCATTTCGAGTGCTAGAGATTTTATTAGCACGAGTTTCTTTCCAAAATTTACGCCTATTTCGAATGCTAAAACGTGTTGGTTATTTTATTTATCTATTTATTATTTTTTTTTTTTAGTATTGTAGTGTAAGACTTATTCTTACTTCCCATTTCGACTGCTGGAGTTTTGTTTTGCTTTTTATTAGCTGGCTTTACTTTCCAAAATTTACGCCATCTCGAATGCTGAAAACCTGTATTAATTTTTTTTTTTTCAGTGCTGTAGTGTAAACCTTATTCTTACTTCCCATCTCGACCGCTAGAGTTTTTAGGAGCACGTTTGACTTGTGTTCTTTATGTGTTTTTTTTTTTCAGTTCTTCCCTACCTCGTGTTGTTTGGGAGTGTTAGGTGAGGGAGGCAGGGAGAGATGAAGTGGAAGAAGGGAGGTAGAAGGGAGTGAGAGATTTAGGGAGGGGGAAAAGAAAACGAAAAGAGAAAGAAAACGAAAGGAAAGAAGGAATAAAGGAGAAGAATGAAGGAGGGAGTGAACGTGACTATTTTTCCTCCTCCTTCTCATCCTCCCATACTCCTCTCTCTCTCTCTCTCTCTCTCTCTCTCTCTCTCTCTCTCTCTCTCTCTCTCTCTCTCTCTCTCTCTCTCTACAAAACATGCGTGCCCCTCACCTGACCTTTGCAAACAACACGTGAGCTTGTGAACAGTTTGCTTACGTGTGTTGGACATGGCTAGGGAGGAGAGGAGGGGAGGAAAGGGAGGAGACGATGGAGGGGAGAGGAAAAACAGACAGTCAAAACCCAGCCAGACAGACAGAGAAACCATCAGACACACAGAGAGACAGAGAAACAGACCGGCTACCACCCACACAGGAGATTTATGAGCAAAGGAGCTGTTAATAGCACACAATGAAGACAAACAGCAGCTGGTCTCAATCATCAGTGTCGCAGGAAGTGTTAGCGCCGCGTGAACTCTGCCTCTCCTCATCACGACGCCGCTACGGGCTAAACCCCACTGTTGTGTTCCTGGCGCACGTACAAAGCTACCCTGCTGGGAAAGTATGTACCAGTAGATCCACAGCTGTAGTGTAAAGGTGAAAATGAATAGAAATATGTAAGGAAAAAGACTTGTTATTACGAGGTTATCTGTGGTCAGGTACAATCTCTAGTTCAACATGCTGGGAAAGTCTGTACCAGCTGTAGCGTGAAGGTAAAACTGAATAGAAATATGTAAGAAAAAGACGTGTTTATTAAGAGGTTGTCTGTGGTCAGGTGTACTCTCTAGTTCAATGCAAATCATCTAATTCCTTGAGGTTTGAAAATTGCGGTAAAGGAACAACATTTTCATTTTGTCTTCGAGGAGTTATACCGGTAAAATCCACGACGTAATTTGAAGTAGATAAGCGAATACTTCATAGAATGAAATCTGCATGAAAGAAAAAGAAAGATAATTCCATTCGTGTTTGAAAATTGGCTTGTGTCTCAAACTCACTCTCCACTTTACTTACTCACCCTCACCTTTTCCTCCCTATACCCTCACCTAACCCACATCATATCCACGTAGAGTTAGAAGCATTTAGAAGCATCGTAACCCTCCTCTATCCATCATCCACAACCATCATCTACCCATCATCTCCCCTCTGCCCATACCCTCACCTCACCATCACCACAGCCACGTACAGTTCCAAGCAACCCTCATCTACCCATCAACCACACCCCTCATCTACCCACTGTCTGGTTCTCCCCTCTACCCTTCAGGCCTCCCCCTTAAGACCACGCCACGCCTGACACAACCAGAAGGGAGTCTTTCCCCTCAACATCGAAAGTAAATAAAAAGAGAGCCACGCCAGCTCGCCCTCCACCCCGACGCGAAATCCACAAAATACATGGCACTGGATTTGACGGAGAGAGGGAGACGCGAGGGGCCGAGGGGAAGGGAGATAAGGAAGGGAGGTGAGGAGGGGAGATAGGAAGGAAGGGGAGATGTGGAGAGTGAAGAGAAGGACTACGAAAAGAGGACGAGGTCGGAGGAGACAGGAAGGAAGAATGGGAAGTGATAACACTCACACACACACACACACACACACACACACACACACACACACACGACCCCCATTTATATCATATTCACTGCATGACATTCCTTCTTTGCATTTCTCCAGCCTCGTCCTTCGCCCTCCGAGATTATACCCAAACCCTACGACACCAGGAGGTCCAGCCACTCCCAATACCCTCCCTCTCATCTGTCATCTATGCCTGAGCGCCCCGCAGCCACGGCAGCACCATATTAACGCACCACACGAGCGCCACGTCCTTCGTCCCGCTACCATCAGACTCCATAACGATAGATGAGAGTGAGCACCCGAGTTTCTATTTTTTTTGTTTTATTGAATATTTTGTATTATTTCGTAGTTGAGGCACAGTAATGGTCTGCAGTTGTCTTGTTGAGTGTGATGGAGTCTCACTAAGGTGTTAAAAGACTAACTTGGTGTCTTGTTTTCTATTATTTCGTGATATAGTCTCATATCTCGCTCAGACTGTCATTTGTGTCTTCTATGTCAAATTTAAGGTAACACAAAACAATAAGAACCATTATTAAAATATAAATAACACAACTTTCCTGATGTATGGCTATCTCTTTTATTTTATTTTATTTTTTTTTTTTTTGCGCAACTTAATATTTTCAATTAAAACAAAAGACAATACGAACCACATTTCCTTCTAAATCTTGAAAGGAAAGAAAAAGAAAACTGAATTATTCCCATAAATTTTCCTTTTTAGCACCGTTTAATTTTCTGCCATTTCTTCTTACCATAAAACAAGACACTACAAGCAACTACCGGGGTTAGCAGTCTCCGCGGCCTCCAGCAAAGCGTCTCCAGACAGCGCCAAGCACCGCCGCGTCCTGAGCCAAATTGCTCCTCGGTCCAGGGCGGTCCGAGGCGCAGCAACACGTCACCTTGAGATATTGTTGGTAAAGTGGGGAGCGTGATACTCCTCTGACCCTATCTCACCCTGTCCCATTCTCCCCTGCTTTCCTTGCCTCCAGTCCCTCCCTTACCTCCCGCCCCTCTCACCCTATCTCATTGTGTCCTCTTCCTGCCTACGCTTCCCTTCCCTTGATACTTTCTTGCTAAAATCGTTATTCGAAGCGCCGTATTTTCTTATCAGGGCTATTTCAAATACCACGTGGATGATTAATCAGTTTTTTCTTTATGAATATTTCCTCCTTTAATTACCACTGAAGTCACGAGAACATCTGAAAAACCACATTAACTTCCACCATTGTCTGTTAAAATTCACAACAAAACGCTGAAATGTCTTTGACTATATTAAACTCTCTCCTTCCTCACTCCTCCCTCTCTCCTAGTTTACACAGTGCCAGGACCTCAAGCCATTCCTCCCATCAGTGCCAAGTGCCCCTCGTATCCCCCTCGTAATCACCTTCCTTGTATGCCAATTTCCCCTCTTTCTCCTAGTGCCACGGGGAAGTCTCAGGCAGCGGCACTCCTCAGGGACAAGGTAAGACGCAGGTAAGGCACTCGTGAGACCATTGTTTGTTAGTGTAAAGAGAACCATTACCTGGATTACACCTGAGGGAGGTTGCCGGGGTGATGAGGTGGGAAGGACGTGGAGAAGAGGTGGAGAGAGAGAAAAGGGTGATTGTGGTGACGTTTGTGTGAGGGTAAAGGTTTAGTAAATGGTTGTAAAGGGTGACTGTATCAAAGAAAGGGGGTGATAAAAAGATGTTAAGGGAGAAAAGAGGATGGTAAAAACACAAATACACACACCCCAGGAGGAAAATGTAAAAAAGAAACGAAGAAAGCTTAAATAAAAGAGAAAGGACGAAATAGAGATGCAACATAATGAGAGAAAGAGAAAAAACAGGACAAAGACACGAACACACAAAACGCAGGGGGAAATGAAACACTACAGAAAAAAAACACGAAACTTATGAAAGGAGACGAAGAAAACTTGAATCAAAGAGAAGGGACGAGATGGAGATGCAAGACAATGAAGGGGAAGGCATCAGCTGGTTCAGGGAAACGAAGGGAATGAGGAAGTTTGATAAAAAATGGGAGACGCAGAGGAGGCAAATGAATGACTTAGCATATGAAAAGAAAAAGAAAACACTGGTTGTTCTTAATATTAGACTAACAACGTGGTATTTCCTGCGCCATTCACGCGTGTCTCTGCCAACACTGCAAGCAAACAGGTACGAAAAAGAGCAGGTGTGAGCCGGAACTAAATTGACACACGGCTAAAAATAGTGTCTTCGCCTCTCGCATGCCCATCAGAGAGAGAGAGAGAGAGAGAGAGAGAGAGAGAGAGAGAGAGAGAGAGAGAGAGAGAATATAAACGAAATGCAAAAATAAACTTACATATATGAAAAATCAAATCAAATGGTCGTCTTTCTCTTAAAATATTTCTCTGGCGATAAATTTCCCTTTTTTTCTGAACTGCCGATACAGAGAGAGAGAGAGAGAGAGAGAGAGAGAGAGAGAGAGAGAGAGAGAGAGAGAGAAGGATGGAGATCGCATTCTTACAGTAAGTACAACAGGAACAGAGTAAGTAAGGCATTTGGGAACAAGCACGATATAAATGTTAGGTATGCACATTTTACAACCCTCTGCTATGACTCGTCGTGAACATTATTCGGTAAACACATTAAGTGATATCTGATTTGCCTGCTGGTTATACGTGCCTTTTTATTCTCGCGTGTAATGCAATCCCAGTAAGAGGAAGGTAGTGACGTGAGGAAACACAGGATGACACATGAGTACTTTGTGGTGTTACGTGTCTATTGTTGTTTTCGTCGCCTTCTTCGGAGTATATAAGCTGAAACACGTGTTGGATGTGGAAAGTGCACTGAATTATTGTTATGGGAGTAATTTTGTTGTCATTCAGTGTAAGAAATTATTTGATATAGAAAAATTGAGGGATAGAGAAGAGAATAGTTTTGTCTGTTCTATATGATAAAAAAAAAATAAACAGTAGGACAAATCAATAAGAATCTAGAGAGATGCTGTAGTCAATTAAGAAACTAAAGGGAAGGAATCTTAAATCTTGCAGGTGATTATGGGTAGACAGAATGAAACAATGAAGATAAGAGAATAATGTACTTGTTTTCCCCGAAGCACAAAACAATCTAAAGAGTTGCTATAGTCAATTAAGAAACTGCAGGGAATAAATCTTAAATCTCGCAGGTGATTATGTGTAGAAAGAGTGAAACAATGAAGAAAACAAAAGAATAAAGTACTTGTTTTTCTCATGCTTCCTCTTCGCGTTCCAATCATTCTTAGCTCCGTATTCAGAAACGCTTTGCTCTCTCACCGTGGCTGTTTTCCAAGGCCACAGAGATGACTACCAGGATTTTCTACACTGTTTCTCTAGTTAATGATATAGAAATTTCATCAATCTGCCTCTAGATCCGTAAAAACACCTTAAAAAACTCGTGTCATGTCAGTAAAGCCATTTGAAATAGTGGAGGTGAAACACAGAACGATTTGAGAATAGGAGCCTGATACGCGTGGCCTTGCTTGATTTATTGCTGTACTGCGGTGGAAGGAATGAGTACCCGGATGTAGCAAGCAGAGAGAGGCACGTACCGATTCCCGTGTGATAAATCCAGCGTGCCTGCCGTCTCAAGACCTCCGCTGCTGCTTCCCTGTTCTTACTTCCCCACCACCGACGCCACCACCGCCACCACCACCACAGCCCCGCCTCGCTGTTATATCCGGAGTCTATGTTTCGTAAATGTTCTGTTGTTTTCTTTCGTGTATTAAAGTGTACTAGTTCGTTTTATATAATTTTTCTCCTCTTACGTTTTCCTTCTTTTTTATTTATCTACTATTTTTTTTCATTTTTTACTACTAATTATGCTACTACTATTACTATTACTACTATTACTACAACTACCACTACTATTTCCAGTATCAACTCATACTGTATACAACCCGAACCATCACCACCGCCACAACCAAAATAATAATGAAAATAATAATGATGACTGATAATAATAATAATAATAATAATAATAATAATAATAATAATAATAATAATAGCACCACCACCACCACTATTACCACAGAGGGTGGGAGGGGAGGAGAAAGACTCGTTCCCAACACGTTCACATCCTCGCGCCTTCCTTCACCATTTTGTAAGAACGATCCGAGGCGCCACTGCTGGGAACGCCCTTTTTTCAAACTTGACTTAATACATCGCAATTACCTTTCACGTAGTCGTAGTAAATTAAGAAATTACTACAGAAATTACTACACCTTCCGGAGCGGCAGCAACAGCACTCCTCCTCCTCCTCCTCCTCCTCCTCCTCCTCCTCCTCCTCCTCCTCCTCCAATTCACCTGTCGTTTTCCATCTTCATTGCAACGAGGAAAGTTAAAAAACAATATAAATTACTGACATATTTACGACGGAGGCTTGACGTGGCGTAATCCAGAGGTGGCAAAGAGGCAGTGTTACCAACTAAGGGCGGATACCTGTGGCTGTCATGAGGTGCTCGTGGGGTGTGGCAACTGTGCTTCATGGCGGTGGTGTGGCGGCGGTGGTGGCGGTGGTGGAAGAATGACAAGAATGAGACATGAAGAGAGAAGAATTGATTGTTGAAAATAATGTGGGAGAAAACACAAGGAAAAAAAAAGGAAGAAGGAAAGAAGGGAAGAAATACTGAAGTAAATGAAGGAAGATGAAGGGAAGAGGAAAAGAAGGAGGAGGAGGAGGAGAAGGAGGAGGAGAAGGAGGAGGAGGAGGAGGAGGAGGAGGAGGAGGAGGTGGAAAGAAGATTAACTAAAACAGTCCAACCAAAACAACTTTCAGAAAGACAGTTCACACCATTACCTCCATCATCTCTGTGGGGGCGGCGGGGGCTGGAGGGCTTCTCTCTCTCTCTCTCTCTCTCTCTCTCTCTCTCTCTCTCTGGTAATACATCTGGTGGAGGCGACATTTTGGTGCTGTAGGTGGCGCTGGTGGTGGTAGATGACCACCACCACCACCACCATCACCACCACCATCATCACCACCACCACTACCACCACCACCACCGTCATCATCACCAACCAGTCACACTTCTGCGATGTCTCAAGACGTCACCACCGGGCCGTACACGACTTCCTTTTCAGCTCAATTACTCACACACACACACACACACACACACACACACACACACACACACACACAGTACATCACCACCACCACTACTACCACCACCACCAATGAAGAGAAAGAAACTACGTCCATTACTCTTCATTTCCTTGTGTTTCTTTTCCCCTTCCCAAGTATACCCATCCTTCACTTCACCCATCAATCCTCCCCCTCACAAGGACATCTGCTCCCGTGTCATTCTCACCCATCACCATCTCATCACCACCAATAATTAACCTCTACCACAACGAGACCCGGAACTATGAGGGCTTGACTGTGTGATGGACAACCCCGGCGTAGTTCATATATCCAGCTTGAGCTACGGGGAGGGCAGGCAGGCAGGCGAAGAATCTAGAGGGAGGGAAGGGAGTGAGGCAGGAAGAGAGAGAATAGAATCAGTAAGGTAGGAAGGAGGGAAGGGAAAGTAAGGAATGACAGGAGAGCAGATGGGTGATGAAAATATCGTTGCTTGGTTGTGCTACGGAGGAAAAAGTGACATGAGGAGTAGAGGGACGAGAGGAATGAGAAGAAAAGAACGAGAGAATAAAAAGGAGAGAATAAAAGAAAAGTAGGGAATAAGGAAATGATAAAGAAAATAAACATGTTTCCAAAGTTGTGACAAGAAAAGTTAAGAAAAGATAAGAAGGGACGATGTGTAAAGGAAGGAAAAATAAAATAAAAACAGGCAACAGAGAAAAAAAATGTATTCTATGAACGCGTAGGATATAAAAAAAAATAAAAAGGTAAAATGAAGACAAAAAAAAAAAAAAAAAAGGAGGAAGAGATAAAGAGAAAAAGAGAAAAACCCAGATAACACGTTTCCTAAATAGCTGAGAATCAATTGCACGTTTATATATAGTTAAATTAGACAGGAAGACAAGTGGAAGGTATAAATTTTCATGAAGATAATAAATATGTTCCTTAAGTTGTGCCAAGAAGAGGTACGAGAAGAGGAAAGGATGAGAAGAAAAGATAAAACAGAGAAGAGAAAAAAAATGTGGTATGAACACGTAAGATATAAAAAAGGAAGGATAAAAAAAGGTAGAGAAGAATAAAACTAAAAAAGGAGGAAGAGATAAAAAGAAAGAGAGAAAACATAGATAATACGTTTCCTAAGTAGCTAAAAATCAACTCTACTTTCATATACAGTTAAATTTGACAGGAAGACGAATGGAAGATGGAAATTTTTATGTGGAGTGTGATGTGACTGTGGTGGAGACGAGAAGTGGAAGTATGTGATGGTATGTAATGTGGCAGTGAATTAAACACAAGACAAATTATTACATCAAGGAGGCATGCACTATTATCAGAGTGTTAAAATGAATTGATACAATGACTAAGATTTATTCATATATGGATCTCATTACTCTTGCAACATTAAGTACCTGCTCTCACATCCACGCAATATGTTGATATAAACGCTTTATATGATGTAGTAGTGACATTTTTTTTAAGAGAGGAAACTGGCGAAGAGAAACAAAAAAAACTAAAAAGGCCCACTTGATTGCCAGTCCCCTTACAGATCAACAGAATGCTAGTGTGGTGCAGTGTGTGTGATGAACTGTAGTGTACTAAGTGGTGTGATGTGGTATAGTGATGACATGGCTGAGTGATATGCAGTGTAGTGTTGTACAGAATAGATGTGGTGTAGTATGATGCTGTGTGGTGTAGTGTGGTGTAGTGGTATGGTTTGGATGATATGGTGTGGTTTAACGAAGTATAGAGTGGTACTGCAGGGTGTGGGTGGTGGAGGGTGTGGTGTGTGGTGTGCGATGTGGTGGTGATGCACTAGCGGGTGTGGTGTTGTGGTGAGGAGGAGCGCGGTAAAAAGAGGGCGGTATTTTTTTCAGAACGTCTAGATCATGACAACATTCACACAATCATCTCATTTTCACTCCTTTCTCTCCATCCCGCACTTACACCTCTATCCTCCTCCTCCACCTCCTCCACCTCCTCCTCCTCCTCCTCCTCCTCCTCCTCCTCCTCCTACGGCTGGTACTCTCCTCTTCTTCCTCCTGCTTCTCTAATTTTTTTTTTATTTCTTTTACATCCTCTTTTGTCTTTTTTCTATTTCTCCTCTTTCATCTTATCCTCTTCTTTTCTTCCTATTCCTCGTTTTTCTTCTCCTCCCAAAATCCTTCTTCATCTACTCTTACTTATGCTTAACCTCTTTCTTCTTTTCTTCTTCCTTCTATTCATTTTTCTCTTCCTCTTCCTCATCCTCTTTCTCCTTCTGCATCTACTCTTACTTAAATTTTATTCTTCCTTCCGTTCCTCCTCCTCCTCTTCTTCCTCTTCTTTTTTCCCACACTACTCATCGTCCTTCTCTTTTCAGTATAACTATTCATCTTCCTCCTCCTCCTCGTCCTCCTCCTCCTCCTTAAACGACCCAGTAAGAAGAAACAAGTAAATAAACTTCTGCTTGTTCCTCCTTTGTACCCTCTTCTTTCTCCTCCTCCTCCTCCTCCTCCTCCTCCTCCTCCTCCTCTAAAAACAAACTATTATTTCCCCAGTCATAGAAGAATTACAAGAGCCCGCAAGGAAACGATGGCCTGAAGTAAGGAAAAAAATCTCTCCAATCTTCTCCTCTCTTCCTCTCTTTCCTCCAATTCCTTCAGGTTGGGAGTAAATATGTAAATTTTCCTCCTTCTTTCTGACATTGATGTGGCGGAGGAGGAGGAGGAGGAGGAGGAGGAGGAGGAGGAAGAGGAAGAGGAAGAGGAAGAGGAGGAGGAAGAAGAAGAAGAAGAAGAAGAAGAAGAAGAAGAAGAAGAAGAAGAAGAAGAAGAAGAAGAAGAAGAAGAAGAAGAAGAAGAAGAAGAAGAAGAAGAAGAAGAAGAAGAAGAAGAGGATTAAGAGGAGGAGGAGGAGGAGGAGAAGAGGAGGATTGGAAGCATAGAAAAAAGAGGCGAAGGAAGAGGACAAGGAGGAGAAAAAGGAAGAGAAGGTGATAGAAACCAGATGAAAAAGTGAACATTACATGAGAGAGAGAGAGAGAGAGAGAGAGAGAGAGAGAGAGAGAGAGAGAGAGAGAGAGAGAGAGAGGAAACGAGAACCAGACATTACTGAAACAAACTAAGGCCAAACTCTCATGATAAATATTAATCAACAGCACTTCAAAAGACAGGAAGCTCAGACTGGTGAAGTGATTAGGGGCGCAAAATACTGCACGGCGGGGGGAAGGAAGAGGCAAATCCAGCATTAGCAAAGTAAGCAAAGGAATTTACGTTCACAGTAACAAGCAAGACTCAAGATACTTAGTCATTTGAACGTAACTTTCTTCCCACGCAAATTATATAATAACATGGGCGGTTTTGTTTCAGAGAGAGAGAGAGAGAGAGAGGGGGGTGGGGAGAGAGAGAGGGACTATTTACGTTCAATAAGCTCGCGTATTACCAACAATTTTTAGCGATACATAATAGTAACAGAAAATTAAATAAATGTCAAATAAACTTCATAGAAAACGCACAAAACTTCCACACATTTTCTGATTTCAAAGGGGAAGCTATTTTAAAACTTCAAACATTATTTCACCGACACTTCCCTCATCATTACCGAGAGAGAGAGAGAGAGAGAGAGAGAGAGAGAGAGAGAATATACTAGATAGAGAGAAAAGTAAAGGAATATTGATAAAGGAGGAGGATAAAAATCAAGAATATTCTCTCTGTCTATTCGCCAGTGAGAGTTACAGTCACACAAGATATAAATCAATAGATAAAAGTAAATAAGAAGAAAAAGAAGAAGAGGAGGAGGAGGAGGAGGAGGAGGAGGAGGAGGAGGAGGAGGAGGAGGAGGAGGAGGAGGAGGAATAAGTCAACAAGTAAGTTTTCCTTCAGTTATTTACAAAGTCTCTTCTTATCCCTTAGACTCTCCATTCCTTTCTTTCCTTGCCCACATCCTGCAGCCTTCTCAGATATCACCCACTCCTAATAGCTCTCTCTCTCTCTCTCTCTCTCTCTCTCTCTCTCTCTCTCTCTCTCTCTCATATCCAAGCACTCACTACAAACAAGCAAATATTTCATAAGTTTGTCAGTGTTGTGATATCCTGAAATACACAGCATCTCTCTCTCTCTCTCTCTCTCTCTCTCTCTCTCTCTCTCTCTCTCTCTCTCTCTCTCTCTCTCTCTCTCTCTCTCCTCCCAGCCACAGGACAGATCAGATTCCACTTCCACCCTCACTACTTTCTCAGTTTTCCATGCTAATAATCTTCATGTTCCTCTGTCCTCGCTTTACTTTTTGTCTTTACTCTCTCTACTGTTTCAATGTTAGATTTTTCTCGTAATATTTTTGAGGCTTTATTTTTTGGTTCTAGTCTCCTCAATGTTGTAGGTTATGGATTGATTTCTTATTTCATTTTTTTTTTTTCGTGTGTGTGCTTGTGTTTGTCTTCTCATTCTTAATCGTGTAGTTTTCTCAGTCCTTCATATTTCTTAGTTTCTATTTCATTCGTCGTTTTTTCTTTTTTTTTTTAGCTTTTTTTCTATTTCTTTTAGTTTCGTAGCCACCACCACCACCACCACCACCACCACCACCAGATCCCACTATCAACACATCAAACCTGCAGACACTGACCTTTTCATTTAGCCATTTAGTTAACCTTTATCATTCAACCTTATAGCTACTATCACCACCATCATCATCACCACATCACCACCATCGCCACCATCACCACTTCACCACGACCATCACCACATTATCATCATTAGAACCTCAATATTTATTTCTTTATTTAACTGACATTTCTATTTTTAACACCACTCCACCCTATAACCACCACCACATCACCACCACCACCATTACACCACCACTTCACCACAACCTTCCCACCATTACATCATCATTAGTGCCTCGATATTTATCATTTCTTTTCACTAACCTTTCTACTTTTGTCACCACTCAACTCTATAACTACCACATCACCACCATCACCACTTCACCATTACCACATCATCACCATCAGAATCTCAATATTTATCACTTTATTTAACTAACCTTCTATTTTTAGCACCACTCAACTCTATAACTACCACCACCAACATTACCATCATCACCACTTCACAATCATCACCACTACATCATCACAACCTCAATATTTATCACTTCATTTCACTGACCTTTCTACTTTCAGCACCACCACCAGCACTAACTCGTCAGTCCTTTTCAGCACCTCCCACCACCTGCTAATTAGATTATCTCACCTGAAGCCGCCCCGCCACGCCCTCCGCCGGTGCTGCACGAAGGCTGACCCCCGGATGCCCTCCTGTCAGCTGCATCTTGATTGGCTAAGATTAATCTGTGCTTTATCTTGATTGGGTAGAGCTAATCTGAGTCTCGTCATTGGTTTAGCGCTTCGCTCAATATGTTTAACGTTTATCTCGGCAACGTTTTGATTGGATGAAGTTATTTAAAGCGGTAATTTGACTGGTGGAGAGGTTCGCTGGCTCTAAGATAAATGAAATGTCTTATTGTTTTCATTTTTGGGCGTTTGATGTATTTTCTCTACATTAAAGCCTAAGAATAAAAGGAAAGCTGCAAAAAAGTTATTAGGCCTACACGTGGCAGTCCCTTTATATGCCTACCTAATTCCTACTATCATCCTTTATCTTCCTCTAAACTCCTGTGGCTTCCTCCTCGTCCTCCTCCTCCTCCTCCTCCTCATCTACCTCACCCACAAATTTGCTTAATACTCTTTTAAAGCTCCTTAATGACTCAGCACTATATATAACAACCTGATTACTTGAGCCTGTTCCAGTTAGCTACCACTCTATTACTCTGTTTGTAGCAACGTAGTGTCCGCCGGTGTTTGTCCTTCCTTTGTGTTCTCTTGTGACGCTCTGGCTTCGTCTCCTAACCTTGCTTTAAGAGCGTGTTACGACCAGCGAAAGGCGTAAAGTGTTGGCCATTAAGAAGACCAGATAATCGGTGAGTGGAGGACGTAAAGTGAGGAATATGGAAGATTATAAAGTGAGTGGAGCGAGACAAAGGATGAGTTTCACAGTCACTCTTTTTTTCGTTTGCTGGCTAACCAACAAAAGTACTTCAGCTGTGAATAGGTGCAAAAATCAACTGTTTTTCGTTTGGGAGCTTACCAAAAAGGAACTGGTACGGCAATAAAGCCAATTTCACAGTTGTTTTTTGTAAGGTGGTCAACCCAAAAATGCTTGTAATATTAGTAAGCTCCAGAACAAAATAAGAAACTGTGAAACTGCCTCAAAGCATCGTGAGGCAAAAACTTAAAGTGAAACAAGAATACAAACACAAACACGATCTCATTTCCTACATATCGACAAATATTAAGTCACAATACTAACATTAATCTCTCTCTCTCTCTCTCTCTCTCTCTCTCTCTCTCTCTCTCTCTCTCTCTCTCTCTCTCTCTCTCTCTCTCTCTCTCTCTCTCTCTCTCTCTCTCTCTCTCTCTCTCTCTCTCTCTCTCTCTCTGTCAGGAGGAGCCGACCA
>NC_059273.1:8467500-8492500 GCF_017591435.1 Portunus trituberculatus
CTGTTCTTCAATTTTCTTCTCCTTCATTCCCTGTTATTTTTTTCTTCATTTCCCTTCATTATTCGTTCTTGTCTTCTATTTCGCTCTCTTTCTCCTCCTACCTCTTCTTTCTTCCTATGTGTATCTTCCACAACCATCTCTTCGTCAAATATGTACAGAACTTACCTACATTCTCTAATTAAAAACCACAACATCTTCTAAATTCTCTCCTTTCACTCCCAAACCATGCATAGATTTCACCCAGATTAGCTTAAAAACTCTCCTTTCTTTCCCTCTTTCCATTTCTCCCTCCTTAAAACTTTCCTCTCTCCCTCTCCCTCTCCCTCTCCCTCACTCTCTCTCAACCAAACACCGTAAAA
Organism: Portunus trituberculatus; assembly: GCF_017591435.1. Taxonomy (NCBI): domain Eukaryota; kingdom Metazoa; phylum Arthropoda; class Malacostraca; order Decapoda; family Portunidae; genus Portunus; species Portunus trituberculatus. Next base: position 8,467,860 of record NC_059273.1, read on the forward strand.
CACGCGTATCATTCACTATCTTTCGTCACCGTGTTTTCCTTAAGCTTACTACCTATCTCTCCCTATCTCTCCCTCACTCCCTCTCCCTCTCCCTCTCTCTCTCTCTCCCTCTCCTTCTCCCTCCCTCCAAGTCAGGCGTGATAAATTAAACAACTCAGGGAGAAAAACGCCGCCATTTGTCCATCACGCGTCCACTCCATTCAGGCAAGTAATTAAATTTAGTCCTTCGCTGGCCAGTACATGGAGAGCGGAGGGCTGACAATGTCCCAGCCAGGAAGAGGAGGAGGAGGAGGAGGAGGAGGAGTAGGGTAAGAAGACAGGAGAGGATAATGGAGATGATGCAGTCGTCTAGCTCCTTCTTCTTCTTCTTCTTCTTCTTCTTCTTCTTCTTCTTCTTCTTCTTCTTCTTCTTCTTCTTCTCTTCTCTTTTCTCCTCCTCATCTTCCTTTTCTGTTCTTTAGTATCCAATTACATTTTGTGAGTCTCTTTGTTGGTGTTGTTATGGGATGTGATATTCTCTCTCTCTCTCTCTCTCTCTCTCTCTCTCTCTCTCTCTCTCTCTCTCCTCAGTGTCAACATAGAGAAAAGGAAGGAAAGGAAGAAAAGTCTCTCTCTCTCTCTCTCTCTCTCTCTCTCTCTCTCTCTCTCTCTCTCTCTCTCTCTCTCAAATGGTCTCTATCCTCCCTTTACTCCTCCTCCGTCCCCTACCACCACCACCACCACTACCGTGTCCACAAAACATCACGGCCCTTAACAAGTTTATCTCGTTCTAGGGGACACACACACACACACACACACACACACACACACACACACACAGTCACCACTCACTCAATTTGCCACAAGCCTGTTTTTTCCTCCCTGGATAGATAAACCTGGACGGAGAGGAACAAATGGTGTGGACAAAAGGGAAAGTTTGTCAGGGAAGTTCCTTGCTGTTTTTTTCCCTGAAGTTTTTTGTCCTCCCCCTTCCACCCCTCCATCTCTCCACCTCTCCACTTCACGTCTCCTGTAGCTTCTATGGAAATTTCGCTGGAGTAACTTCCATACACGAAGATCCTCTCATGATAATTTAAGTCTAATTCTGTGTTTATAAGTTCTGGTCTATCCCTGTACTCCTCCACCATTACCAACCATAACTTTACTTCCTAACCTAACCTTCCTTCATGATAATTTAACTCTAATTATGTGCGTATAAGCTGTCCTGGTCTATCCTAGTACTCGTTCACCATTACCTAACTTCATCTAAAGTAACCTAACTCTATCTAACCTAACTTAACCTAACACAGCTTGACATAATCCAATCCTAACACAACTTTAACCAACTCAACACGATCCAAACTCAACCAACTTAACTTAACCTAACTCTATCTAACCTAACTTTAACCTAACACAGCTTGACATAATCCAATCCTAACACAACTTTAACCAACACAACACGACCCAAACTCAACCAACAAACCTAACTTATCTAACCTAACTTTAACCTAACACAGCTTGACATAATCCAATCCTAACACAACACAACCTAAACTCAACCAACTTAACCTAACCTAACCTAACCCGACCCAATCCAGCTTAGTTAACATAACCGATACTGATTCAAAGGAAATCAGCCGAACCTAACCTTATATATGTAAACCAAACCAATCCTAATGTAATCTAGGCCAATACAACATGAATATCGAAAATTTAATCTAATCTAACCCCATTTAACGTTATCCAATACAACTTCACCAGCAAAATTAACGAAGGAAATGATTACGTGATTAAGAAATACTGTAGGTGAAATATACGTGAGAAAAACAAAACTCATGAAAAAGATACGATACACAACCTTTAAAATTACAAGAATAAACGAAAACAAGAAAAAGTAATCCATATCACAACAAACTTCCATTTCCCTGCCTTGATTCACAGCTAAAAACATTCTAATCACCGTCTATGGATGAAATACACTTGACAGAAAACTAAACTCAAGGCAGACACGATACACAACCTTTAGAATTACAAGAATAAACGAAAAGATAAAAACTAATCCATATCACAACAAACTTCCATTCTCCTGCCTTGATTCACAGCTAAAACATCCTAATCACCGTCACCAAACACTCACTACAATCACTATTAGTTTTCTCCACCTCTCCTCGCCCTCAGCTGCTCATGGCGTCGGTTAGAGAGAGACAAAACAACGTGTAATCCGACAGAGTTATTTGCTGACCTAACTAACTGTAAGGCGCGTGCTTCGGTTCACTTCCCGCATTGCCTCTTTTTGAACTGTATGGTCGGATGGTTGCATGGCGGGCAGGCAGGAGAGACGGGCTATTGAATGCCTGTCTGGATAGTTGCATGGATGGCTGGATAGACTAATGACAGATGGATGGATAGGTAATTAGTTTGTTTAATGATTGGTTTGAGTGAATAGTTGTTTGGATGGTTTGTTGAACAGTTAAATGGATGGCTGGATGGACTAAAGCTGGATAGATGAATGGATGGACAGTTGGTTTAATGACTGGTTTGAGTGAATAGTTGTTTGGATGGTCGAATGTAGAGTTGAATGAAGAGTCGACAAGCTGGATGGTTGGCTAAATAACAAACTGACTAACTGACTGTAAAAAATAGATACGACGGTGTTTGACTGACTACACAAGCAATTATACCTAACCTAACCTAACCTAACTGACTGTCAATTAGCTAACAGGTACTTGAATGCTGCCTGACTGCCTGGAAGATTGACTGGCAAATAGAAACGCTGTGGGTGAGACGAAGTGGCTGTGGCTGCGTGGTTAGCTAGCTGACTGAATCTCTGAGCTGAGTACCTGCGTGTGTGGCGGGTGGCATAAGGCTGGCTGACTAAAGGGAGGGACGGTGAGGAGCCAAGGGGGGGTGGTTACTCTAAGTGCTGATTGGATGTGTTGGCTATCGGTGCTCAATGTCTCCCTAGCACTGTAGTTCGGCGATATGGCTCTTGTGTCCAGGGCCACTTGTGTTTGTGTTGTCTGGTGTGTGTTTGAATGCTTCCTTGTGTGTCTGTTCGTGTTTGTATTCTTGTCTACTTTGGTTTTCATCACTGAGGGCTAAAATGGTGACTGTTTGTGTTGTGGTTATTTTCAAAGGCCACTGAAATAATTAGGTTGTATTATCATTGTTGTTTTTTTTTTTTCTTCTTTTTCACTCTGTCTAGCTGCGGAGTCTGAGGCGCTTTTGTTTTCTTTTTTTTTTTCAAAGGCTATATTTTCCTCTCAGTCATTCTTATAAGTTTTTTTTCTTCACTAGTGTTATTTTCAAAGGTTGCAGAGACGATAACTTGAATTTCCATTGATGTTTTTCTCCTTAGCTTTTTTTTTCCCCTGTTTTCTTTCAAACCCGTAGTCGTAAACGCTTTGGTTTCTTGAAGGTTACAGAGATTAGTTTGGTTTTAATTAGCGGAGTTTTTTTTCAAGTGACGCAGAATTCTACTAAAATGTCACTGGAATCACTGAAAGACCCTTAAAAATCTTCATTACCTCCACTAGAGCGTGTTGAAATTAGTAAAGAGACGCCGAAAAGGTTTAGAATGTAAGTGATGTAAGTAAAGGAACAAATGAATAAGGAACCACAACAAAAGTCTAAGGCGACTCCTCCCTCTCGTCTTTAAAAAGGTGGCTTGATACTCCAGCCTCTCACCTTTAAAAAATACTCTACAGCGACTTGCGTAGACTCCAAGCACCTTAACTCCTTTACTTCCAGTCTTATCTGTATTCTCTTCCTTCCATCCACTCTGAATCTTCCCACACGCATCTTTCACCTTCATCCACTCCGCACTCCATCCACAGCCCACCTCTTTCACTCTTCCTAATGCTGCTCCTTCCATTCGCCCTAAACTCTCACCAACACATCCCATATCTTTATCCATTCCCTTGCGCCGCCTCCTCCACCCACAACAGCCTCACAGCCTCTCAGCGCCAGCGAGTATCGTCCCCAGCCACCACACAGCACCACAGCGCCGCTAAATCTCACACCTACTTTACGAGCGACTAACTTTTTATTTTCTTCGCGTGACGGCGCAAAATTCGAGTCACCAGAATAGTTTAGGAACAAAGGACACACCAGCCTCACCCTTTCCTTCCTTCCATCCCTCCCTCGTCCCTCCCTTCGTCCACAGCACTGTCAAAAACACAATTACTTTTCCTCTCAACGGAGACCGAATTATGCGAGGAAATAGTCGGCCGGTGAGGGAATGTGGCCATCCCGTCATCGCGAAACGGAAAATTGAATTAGCAGCAACACGCGAACCACGCCTCGCCGCGCTGAAAATAGAGCAACGTGCGCCTGGCAGGAGGAAGGCCGGCCGTGGGAGAGTGGCGGAGGCTGGGATACAAAGGAGAGGCAGGAACGGTAAGTGAAGAGAGGAGGCAGGCACACAGAGGACAGTTATAGCATGGGACACTGGAGGCTGTATTATACGTCCTGACAGTACGAGTAAACATCAGGAAACATCGAGGAATCTTCACTATACACCAGTAACTGTACCTTCCTTTTACTTATCGTCCATTTCCTCTATGGCTAAACAGTGGAGGCTTTAGTGTTTACCGTTATCAGACAAGCATCGCGTCTTTAGGAGTGAGTGCCGGCCATCAGGAGAACAGGGATAGCGTGAGCGTGTGCGTGTGTGGAAAGAGAGAGATGTGTATGTGTGTGTGTGTGAGCGCTTCAGCTTCGTCAAAAATGCATAGACTTACAGCACCTTTGAGACCAGGGATGACCCCACCTTCGCAACGCTTCCCTACCAAGACGTGCCGCGCACACACACACACACACACACACACACACACACACACACACACACACACACGCACAGGCCAGGATGCGCGGATCGAGGCAGCTTCAGCGAGCTTCTACCACACACACACACACACACACACACACACACACACACACACAGGCATCGCAATAAACAAGAGCACCACCGCAGCACTGAGCACCATAAAGACAGGTGGTGATGGCGCTCAAACTTGCTCGGACGCTGGCCAGGCCGGTTTATTTCGTGGGTGTTCAGTGCGGCATGTGGGACGCGACCACCAGCTTGGTTAAGGGTTATATTTAGTTTTAATGAAATCCTTTACCATAAGAGGCTTTGCGCGAGGAATTACTCTTGTCCCGAACAGAGAACTCCACTGACAAATCCTCAACTTGTACCTCCCAGCCTCCGTTTCAATTCAATTTCCCGACAGTGAGTCTCAATACTGTTACATGCGGCGCTCGGGTGATGAGTGATGCTTAATGACTCTTTTTTTCTTTCCTGGTACTTGTGTTCTATGATTTTTTATTTCAATACTGGGACACATTTTACCTTGAGATTTGTGTACGGTTAGACCATTTTATTGATGTTAGAAGGCTCTGTGGAAGTCAGAAGATTAATGGCTATAGTTTTCAATATCTTAATCCCCCACATACGTTTCTGAAGCTGTATAGAATTATCAAATAGTTAAGACAATGAATATGGAAAGCGTCATGGTACTGAAGGGGTTAAGGGATATTTTAGTCTATGGTTCAGTTGCCTCAAAAAGTTGCGTTAGTGTGAAAATGTTGCAATATCTTATTATGATTTATGAGTAATGTTTTAATGTTTCTGAAGTCTTCCTATTGTAGGCAAATCTGGGCATTCGTTTGAAATAATGTACTGAATCCTTAGCTCTGCGTTAGTTTCAAGACATTTATATATCCCAGACTTTTGGTTAACTCTCTTAATTTTCTAGGGAACTGGTAATCAAGTGAACCTTTTCTTTTTATTTTTGTTGCTCTTGGTGAACTTCTATTCTATTAAAAAAAAGTTACCATGACAAGTTATGACAGTCTGAAAATTTTGAAATATTTCACTCGATTTCATGCTGAATATCTAGTGCTTGTTATTTCACCCAGTCCTTTGTAAATCATGACATTATTTCCAACTGTAACTTCAACACAGAAATTTCCATCACTTACATACATTTACTACAAAAAATCATAGTTTCTTTCTTAGCAGGACGCGTTTTCATATTCAGTCTGGTTACTATTTGCCAATTTCATACAGTTTCAGAAACTTATGTGGTGATTAGAATAGTAAAGACTTTGGCCATTGATCTTCTGACCTTCTGACCCTTCCTAATGTAAATAAAATCGTCCCATAATACCCAAAAAATTAAGGTAAAAATCCGTCCCATTACTGAAAGGGGTTAACAGTCATTCACATCCTACAAAAACACACAAAAAACCATCAATAGACTTCGTGACAATATACTCACGACAAACCAACCCTCAGTAACACACGTAGAATAACCCAAATCAGTATTACCAGTGGCTATGGCGTCAGGGTCCCGCACAGGCCATGGTCCACCCGTAAGTCTTGTCCGATCCAATTAACTTGATAGGTAAGCTTCGCCCCATTGCACCCAGCGAACATCAGTCAAATATATTCGCCCCCAGACAGTCACTAATCACGCGGCGGGGAGGAGGGGATGCTGGGCGGGGCTCGCACCGTTGATTAACCAATGACACGACCAGAAGGGTAGGCGAGGTGTTTATTCATCAAGTTAACCTGAACTGACCACCGCCAGATTGTGTATGGGAGAGAGAGAGAGAGAGAGAGAGAGAGAGAGAGAGAGAGAGAGAGAGAGAGAGAGAGAGAGAGAGAGAGAGAGAGAGAGAGAGAGAGTGTGTGTGTGTGTGTGTGTGTGTGTGTGTGTGTGTGTGTGTGTGAGAGAGAGAGAGAGAGAGAGAGAGAGAGAGAGAGAGAGAGAGAGAGAGAGAGAGAGAGAGAGAGAGAGTGTGTGTGTTGTCCAGAACAGTCCTCACCGCTGACAAGGGGGATAAAAAACACAAAGCACCAAAAAACACTAAAAAAAACAGCCTGACAGCAGATTGTCACCAAGGAGAAAGCACACTCAATAAATTTGCAAGAATGTCCGCAGAATTTCACTTTGAGAGAGAGAGAGAGAGAGAGAGAGAGGGTAAACAGACTCTCTCTCTCTCTCTCTCTCTCTCTCTCTCTCTCTCTCTCTCTCTCTCTCTCTCTCTCTCTCTCTCTCTCTCTCTCTCTCTCTCTCTCTCTCTCTCTCTCTCTCTCTCTCTCTCTCTCTCTCTCTCTCTCTCTCTCTCTCTCTCTCTCTCTCTCTCTCTCTCAAGCCTTAAGCGTTGTCTACACACATCGACAACTGCCTGCAATGTTATCTTCCTCCTTCCTTCTCTCCATTCTCTCTCTCTCTCTCTCTCTCTCTCTCTCTCTCTCTCTCTCTCTCTCTCTCTCTCTCTCTCTCTCTCTCTCTCTCTCTCTCTCTCTCTCTCTCTCTCTCTCTCTCTCTCTCTCATTAAATCTCCACTTTCCTTCTCTCCGTTCCTTTTCCGAAAGTAGTAGTAGTAGTAGTAGTAGTAGTAGTAGTAGTAGTAGTAGTAGTAGTAGTAGTAGTAGTAGTAGTAGTAGTAGTAGTAGTAGTAGTAGTAGTAGTAGTAGTAGTATGTGTGTGTCTGTTTGAGTAATCTAATTCTATTTCCGTTCATCAGCTTACCACTCTCTGCATACTGACCTTTAATACTCTCTCTCTCTCTCTCTCTCTCTCTCTCTCTCTCTCTCTCTCTCTCTCTCTCTCTCTCTCTCTCTCTCTCTCTCTCTCTCCATAACCTCTTCCTCTCCACACCAAACCCATCCACTCAGCCTCTCCCACTCTCCACCTCTCCCACTCACCTCCTTCACTAGCGGCTGAAACACGCATATATATTACTGAAATGCCCAAGAGTTGCTGCTAATTTGCATATGAGAGCAATGGGAGTGTTTATTTGTTAGTGACAGCTGTGGTGGTGGTGGTGGTGGTGGTGGTGGTGGTAAATGAAAAGGTAGTGTATATATGTATTACAAAGAGCGTCATACTGTATTTCAAAATGTATATACGTGTGTGTGTGTGTGTGTGTGTGTGTGTGTGTGTGTGTGTGTGTGTGTGTGAATATATTTTTTACAAGAATATGTTGTTTTTCTTTCTTTAATTTAATTTTTTATTTAAGTGACTCGTTTATTAATTTGTCACCGGCGTTAGTTTCCTTTATTTTTTGTAACATTAAACACACACACACACACACACACACACACACACACACACACACACACACACGTAACAACAGACTCAGTAACACCTTCTGTCACGCCTAGACGATCAGATAAGAGGTTTTGAGGAGAAAGCGCGAGAGAGGGGTGAGGTGTGCGTAGGAAGCGAGGTGGAGGCGCGGTGCAGACGAGGCGAGGGCGTGGCGATAGTGAAGGAGTGAGTGAAGCAACATGGATGGAGAAAGGCGCTAGCAGAAATAAGTAGAGGGAGAGATGGAGGAAGGAAACTAAAGGAGGAAACTGAGGAAATGGAATGAGATTTGGGGAAGGAATACCGCTGTGAGAAGTGCTTAAATGGGAGAGGAAATGGGTAGTGAATCCTGTCCACTCAGAAAAAAAACTGGGGAAAATAGGAGATTTGAGGGAAGGGAGGAAGTACTTGTGGTATGAGGAATAAGAAAAAAAAAGAGAGGTCTGAGGGGAATGAATGCTGCCATCTGACGAAAAAAATATATACATAAAGAAATGGGATAGAAATAGAAGGGAAATGGCAGTAATTTGAAGGTGCCCACGGGAGGGAAGGAAGGGGAAGTCAAGGGACGGACGGAAAAAGTGAAGAATTCTGATTGACAAGTGAAAAATGTTGACAGAATGAAAAACAGAAAAGAACGGAGGACAGGAAAATTCAACCCCCCCCCAGAACAGAGAGAGAGAGAGAGAGAGAGAGAGAGAGAGAGAGAGAGAGAGAGAGAACTACGTAAACTATTATTCAGCGCTAAATAACACATACAACATCAACAGTACCAACAACAATAACAACAACAACAACAACAACAACAACAACAACAACAACAACAACCTAGGCAGCCAACCAATCATTTAGGGGTATTTTCCAGCTGGCGTGAGTGAGAGTGGAAGAGAAAAGTCTTTAGTAGTGTAGGTTTCTTGGGAAGCCGCGAGAGTTGGAGGTAAAGGAGAGGAGGTGAGTGCAAAGAGAAAGGGAAGTGGCGGAGGTTTGGGGGGAACACTTGGCAGGGCTGAGGAAAGGATAGGAAAGACTGGGGGAGACTGAGGAAGACTAGGGAAAGCTGAAGTGAGCTGGGGAGGACTGAAAAAAATACTAGGAAGACAAGGGAAGACTGGAATAGGCTCAAAAAAATGCTGGGAAAGGCTAGATAAGGCTGGAAAAGGCTGAGATAGACTGGGGAAGGCTGAAAAAATGCCACGAAAGACTGGAGAAAGCTGGGAAAACGCTGAGAAAGACTAAGAAAGGCTGAAAAAAGGCTCAGAAAGACTAGGCAAGGCTGGGAAAAGGATGAGTAAGACTAGGGAAGGATTGGGAAGACTGGTTAACACTACAGAAAACTGAGAAAAGACTGAAAAGATAAGGGAAGGCTGGGGAAGGCTAGGGAAGGTAGAGTAAGGCAGGGAAAGTTTAGGAAAAGAAGGGTAAGGTTAGAGAAGGCTAATGGAAGGCAAGATAAGGTTCGGAAAAGCTGGGGAAGACTAGGCAAGGCTGGGGAAGTCAGGGGAAGGGTGGGGATGGCTGGGGAGGAGAACGTGGTAGGGCTTTTCCACCCTCTATTGATTCCCGTTAATTGGGCAGTATTTAGCAGCACCAAGAGGACCCCCCCCCATACCCCCACTAAGACTCGCAACCACTCCCCCCCTTACTCTCCCTCTCCCTCTCCATCTCTCCCTCTCTCTCTCAAGTTCTCGCCCGCCTGCTCGCCTTTCTCTGCCTGAAAAGTGATCGAGTGGCGCAGAAGTTTTCCGATGGCGATATATACGTACGAAGTGTGTGTGTGTGTGTGTGTGTGTGTGTGTGTGTGTGTGTGTGTGTGTGTGTGTGTGTGTGTGTGTGTGTGTGTGTGTGTGTGTGTGTGTGTGTGTGCAAGGATCGAGGAATGATTTATTGGTGGTGGTGGTGGTGGTGGTCTTGAAAACATTGCAGTAAGGAACTGTGAGAAAGAGAGAGAGAGAGAGAGAGAGAGAGAGAGAGAGAGAGAGAGAGAGAGAGAGAGAGAGAGAGAGAGAGAGAGAGAGAGAGAGAGAGAGAGAGAAAGAAAGAGAAAAGAGAAAAGAGAAAGAAGATAAAAAAGAGAAAGAAGAAAGAGAGAAAGAGAAAGAAAGGGAAACATCACCACCACCACAACCACCACCACAACCACCACCACCACCACCACCACAACCAAGCACTCAATAAAGAACAGACTGAGACACAACAAAGCTACAACAAAGGTACTGTACACTGGCTTATCCTTCCCAACAGGTCACCAGTACACAACACAGCCAACACACTCCGTCTATGGGAAGGAGAGCAAGTGCAGCCTCCCACGGGCGTTTGGGAGTGCAGGAGAGCGAGAGAGAGAGAGAGAGAGAGAGAGAGAGAGAGAGAGAGAGAGAGAGAGAGAGAGAGAGAGAGAGAGAGAGAGAGAGAGAGAGAGAGAGAGAGAGAGAGAGAGAGAGAGAGAGAGAGAGAGAGAGAGAGAGAGAGAGAGAGAGAGAGAGAGTGCAGGACATGAGGTGTGTGTGTGTGTGTGTGTGTGTGTGTGTGTGTGTGTGTGTGTGTGTGTGTGTGTGTGTGTGTGTGTGTGTGTGTGTGTACTGGCATCTCATCACTGTCTGATTTCTGCCTCGTTTGTGTCATGTCACTTTCAACTCGTCCATCACAACCTGAAAACCATAAAAACAACCACAAAAACAAATAGAAAACACACACATACACATACATAAGTCCCTGAACACCCTACTACCACCCACACACACACACACACACACACACACACACACACACACACACACACACACACAAAACGTTCCCACACCGCCTGGCCTGGAAAAGGACAAATGAGTGGGTGTCTTGCCGAGGCTTTCATTACCACCCACTGTTGACTTACACGCCCCACATCCGCCCCGGGGGACAGCCAGGCCTCGGGTGACATATGAGAACCCACCCGCAGGTAACACTCACCTACACACCTTGTCACAGCTCGCTAACACTTGTGATGGCTGATATTTTTCTCGATATCCCTCCCCGCCTCTTTTTCGACGTAGTAGCGAGAGTTTTCCTTACTGACGGCCCGGTAATAGGAAGAGGAAGCGTATTGGAAAGGTGTGGATCGGTAACGAGATGGATAAGATAGTGAGAAATGAAGGTATGAGGTAAGTTGTATGAGTATTGTAATGTGAAATGGTGATGTGGATTGGTAACTGAGTGTTTCTGTTAGTGAATGAAATGCATGAAGAGGATCGTAAGAGCGTTGTGGATATGGAGAAAAATTTTGCTTGTATAAGAACTGCAAAGTCGTGAAAGGCAAATGTGTATAAGTTCTCCGGAGTCCCGCAAGTAGAATAGGATTAGGAGGAATGGAAAGAAAACGCTGATAAAATAAAAAGTGAAGGAGAAAAAAAACTACTCACATTATGGTTTCGGTATGGCCTCGAGAAATGCATATGTAGATGAGACTCGCGGCATCTTTGAAGTGGAGAATATAGAAGCAATAAAATAAATGCGTTGGTGAAGTAAAGACAGGTTACATGTTGAATGCGTATTGTGGTTTCATTGTGGCCTCGGAGAATGCAGCGGAGTGGGAGGATGAACAAATCGCAACAAACCGTAAATGAGGAAGCACCGTTGACATGATCGCGTAACAGAAACAAATTACGAAGGAACTCAGCAAATTGGAGAGTAAAACTGTGAAAGACATGGCGGGGAATGCACACCAAATCACTGGCCGCGGAAACTGATGACGGGAAATGGCAAGGTGCGCTAAAATAAAGGAAGAAAAGTTTAGACGGAAAACACGCAGAGGGAAATAAAACAGTGTACCCTGATGTCACTTGAGAAGCCACCTGACTCAACACTCACCTCACTCAAGGCAGACTCACGAAGGACTCACGAAGGATTCACGAATTCAGGGACTGCCTCTCACTCTCTCTCTTTTCTCACTCACCTGGGAGGAAAAGAGAAAACTGTGTTATTTTCCTGCCGACATGTTGGATTAAATTTACCAGTTTTCAATCAGGCCTATAAGTTTCTCTCTCTCTCTCTCTCTCTCTCTCTCTCTCTCTCTCTCTCTCTCTCTCTCTCTCTCTCTCTCTATCTATCTATCTATCTATCTATCTATCTATCTATCTATCTATCTATCTATCTATATATATATATATATATATATATATATATATATATATATATATATATATATATATATATATATATATATATATATTTATTATTTTTTTTTTTTTGTCTCTGTCTGTATGTATGTATGTTTGTCGTCTCTCTCTCTCTCTCTCTCTCTCTCTCTCTCTCTCTCTCTCTCTCTCTTTCTCCTCAACTGGTTTACTGCTTTGTCCCTCCTTTGAGTTCTTTTGGGTTTCCTTTCCTCAAATCCAATACGCGGAGGAAAAACTCGCAAACTTCTTCTGCTGGACTTTGATTAACAGCCTTTAAAGAAGAAACGCCTCTGGTATAAATCTTTGTTTTCCTTCCTTTTTTCTTACAATAAATGGCACTTCAGTCTCTCTCTCTCTCTCTCTCTCTCTCTCTCTCTCTCTCTCTCTCTCTCATTTCCCTTTTCTTCTTCCTTTTACCTTTTTTCGTCTCTTTTCCCTTTCCTTTTCTTCGTTTATTGTTTTTTCTATTTTAGAAAGAGAGAGAGAGAGAGAGAGAGAGAGAGAGAGAGAGAGAGAGAGAGAGAGAGATAGTACACGTGCCGGGAAAGTGAGATAATTTAATCTAATGAACTTTCTTTACACTGCAATACTTCATTTCCATTGCTATTGAAGTTACTGTTACTACTACTACTACTACTACTACTACTACCATTACTACTGTCACTCCTGAAATATAACCACCATTTTCAATATTGTCATGTCAATAGTAGTAGTAGTAGTAGTAGTAGTAGTAGTAGTAGTAGTAGTAGTAGTAGTAGTAGTAGTAGTAGTAGTAGTAGTAGTAGTAGTAGTGGGTGTAATAGTCACAGCAGTAGTAACAGTAACAATAATACACAGTAATAACAAAACAAAAAGAAAAATATCATTTGGCAACAACAACAGTAGCACCAACAGCAGCAGAAGAAGCGATCAAAGTAGCTACGGGGGAGAACTACAGATAAGCACCTACAACACAAAAAACCTCTTGAAAACACACCCAGAGTAAAAAGAACCCACAAAAACACCTACAGCCCTCAACGACACAGGCTTGGCACGAACTTAATCCCTCTTGTTATTTTCTGTCACGCGGTGTTTTGAGTCAACTGGATATCTCGTGATCCCCAAGAGGCACCGCGAGAGATCCCTTAATCCCTCGCACGGCCGACCCTGCAAATCCCTTCAGGCTGACTGTTTGGGGGTCGAGAAGCGCCTCATCGTCCCGTGATTAAAGCTGAACCCTGATTGGTCCTTCGTGGTGATGACGCAGGGAAATGGCCTTAATTATTGGCTCCTTCTGCTAATGACGTGGTGGAATGAACGTTTATTGCCCATTCCTGGTGGTGACGTGGTGGAATGAGCTTGTGATTGGCTGAGGAATGACTAGCGGGTGTTGTAAATTGGAGTGTGTGGGCGATAGAGACAGAGGAAGGAGAGAGAGAGTGTTTCCTGCTTGTAAGTATATATGCAAAAGGTTATAATGATCTGTAGTATTGTTTCTGATTAGTATTCAAGTGTGGCAGAGTGGCGTCTTGTGTCACGCCACGGCCCGTCACACTACACATTCTCCCATATCACACCATGGTCTTATAACTCACGACTCTTTAGCCCCTTCAGTACCAGGACACGTTTTCACATCTACTCTGCTTATTATTTGGTGATTTTATACGGCTTCAGAAACTTACGTGGGGGATTAAAATAGTGAAGACTCTGGCCATTAAACTGTTAACCTCCATAGTTTCTTCCTAATGTAAATAAATTCGTCTAATCACACCCAAATTCGGGGTAAAAATGCGTCACAGTACTGAAGGAGTTAAATTAATCTAACTTTTCTAACCTAACCTAATCTAAGCCTAATCTAATTCTAGCTAACATAATCTAACCTAACTTAACATAATCTAACTCATCTAACTTTATTCTCAAACTTTGAGCTAACTTTACTAATTGAATCTCAGTCTAAGTCCAGCTAACCTAACCTAACCTAACCTAACCTAACGTAACCTAATCAAACCTAAACTAGACCTCTATCAAATATCACAAAGAAGTCATACACTCACAATACTCACTTAAAAACCCTCAGAGCTGCCAGACACAGACACACCCACCAACTACACACTAAATCACACAAAGGTACTGGAACTAATCCCTGGAAAAGCACTATTACCACCACGACCACCACGACCTCCACGACCTTTCCTCCTCCAAATAGCCGCTACCACTGTCATTACCACCACCACCACCTCCTCCACCACCACTGTCATAAGAACCACAAGACTTCTTCAGATCATCACTGTCTCACCCAACACTCACCACAACACAATCAAGTAGGAATCACACATTTCACCACACACTCCATCACACGTTCTCTTAATACCACCTTCATCCCGAGTACCCCAGGCAATCTCTCTCTCTCTCTCTCTCTCTCTCTCTCTCTCTCTCTCTCTCTCTCTCTCTCTCTCTCTCTCTCTTGGTCAGACTCTCTTTTCTTCCTAGTTTCCACGTTTTTCTGGTTTTCTCTAATCCTTAATTATATATCAAACTCTCTCTCTCTCTCTCTCTCTCTCTCTCTCTCTCTCTCTCTCTCTCTCTCTCTCTCTCTCTCTCTCTCTCTCTCTCTCTCTCTCTCTCTCTCTCTCTCTCTCTCTCTCTCTCTCTCTCTCTCTCTCTCTCTCTCTCTCTCTCTCTCTCTCTCTCTCTCTCTCTCTCTCTCTCTCTCTCTCTCTCTCTCTCTCTCTCTCTCTCTCTCTCTCTCTCTCTCTCTCTCTCTCTCTCTCTCTCTCTCTCTCTCTCTCTCTCTCTCTCTCTCTCTCTCCACCCTCGTCCCTCAAGGAGTGTTTTCGTCTCCCTCAGTATATTTTCGTCTCGGAGCAAAATGTTTTTCTTCCTCATCGTTCCTTGTCTCTTTGTGTCAGTTACCTTTTCCATCCGTTTCTTTTCTCACTTCTTTTCGTTCCTTTCTCGGTTCTTCCTCCTCACAATTGCATTACCTTCCATTCGTCCCACTCTATACTTATTCAGCTTTTCGTCGTATGTTTATTTAATTTTGTTACGTTCTTGGTCACATTTTGTTTAATATCATGTTTGGTAATAACTATGTGCACTTGGTTTGAGCTATTCCATGTGATATTATTGAAGAAAAATGGAGCTGCAAGGAGAGAAAGGTTTAAGTTAGTCTGCTAGTTATTTTGTTGTCTTTGGTCTTTGCAAATTGTACATTCAACTCACACCGCAACATTTGTTAAGCTTAAAGAGATTCCTAAGCATTGAAAGGGTTGAATGTAAAGATACGAGTGTTTTCAAAGGTTACTCTCACCCTTATTACTCTGAGTTAACAATAAAGTCAAGCACATCAATAATTCTCTCGTATCCTTTACTCTTAAAACCTTTTACTCGCAAAGACAAAAATTCTGTCTATATTCTTTCTTATTCCTTCTTCCATCTCAGCTGTTTCAAAAGAGGAGCGTCAAGACATCACTTCCTTTGACTCTACATGAAAAAAAGAAACCGTCTGCCTGTTGTTTCGTTTTTTTTTTTTTTTTCACTTCTTTCTTTCTTTCTACGACCTCACCTGTTTCAAAAGAGAAGTATCAAGACATGTCTGTAACTAAATTGGCCAACTTCTTTTTGACTCTTCCCTTGACTGTTTGTGAGCAGCAAGTTGAGGAAGAGGTTTTTTTTCCCCCAGCTTTGATTTTTCCGTCCGGTTTCCGTGACACGTAAGAGAAAGAAAGGAAAATGGCAACTATGAATTCAATAAGGGAAAAGGACAACTATGAACTCATTGAAGGAAAAGGACAACTATGAATTCAATAAAAAAAACGGCAACAATGAACTCAAAAAAAAAAAAGGCAACTATGAACTCAATAAAGAAAAAAGCCAACTTAGAACTCAATATAAGTTTCCAGGTAGAAGCAAACATTCCGAAGCCTTTGTCTCTAAGTTCTGTAGGAGTGGGAGTCAAGAAATAAGGGACACGACAAGCCAGGGAGTCGCGGTAGGAGTCTTGCTTTCCCTAGTTGAATTAAGACCCATGTTCCATAATAGTGTAGGTCGTTCCGTCACTCTCCTCCTTCCCTCTACCACGCCACTCCCTCTCTCTCTTTCTCTCTCCCTCTCCAGCTCCACTCCCCCTCCCTCCGAAAATAAGACAAGTGACGTGGGCAACAATTTTCCTCAGGGTTAGAACAAAAAAATAGTCCCCATCCGCCCATACACTTCATTATAGTTAATATTCCGCATGCCTCGCCGCTCCTAAAGTGATACGAACGGGGCGCGCTTCCCCCCATGAAAGAAAAAAAACAAGGGGGGGTAAAAATAACACACGAACATAGACCCTCCTTAACTTCTCCCTCCCACCTCTTACTGTCTCTACTCCTACTACTCTACCACCACCACCACCACCACCACCACCACCACCACTACCCTAACACCCAAACCGTTTCCTTTCCTCCCAATTTTCCAAGGCCGTAAAGTGAGTAAATAGGAACAATTTGCATGCTGCCGCCACGCCCGTCCACCCGTGCCTCATCTGAGTATCGAGCGGCGATGAGGGGGCGGCGGGGTCGTAAGCTGGGGCGGGGGTGGTGGCGGTGGCAAAGGCAGGGGAGGGGGACGTTGGTGGGTGGTGGTGGGGGCTTAAGGGCAGGGGTGTGTATGGGTGAAAGGGTGTGTAGTGGTGACAGGGTGACAGGGTGATGGGGTGATAGGGTGATGGTGCTTGGGAGGACATGGGCGGTGTAAAATGTATGCAATTCCCCAATACCTGCTTGCTGTCGCTGTCTTTCTTACTTGTGACAGAGAAATTTGCCTTCTCTTTCACTGACTTCCTTTCTTACTTTTCCCTCGTCCTTTCTGCCTCTCCCCTCTCTCACCCCCCCTATTCCCCAGCTCCCATACCTATCATCCGCGCCATTATTTCTCATTACACTCCCTTCCTCGTCCCCTATTCTCCCTTCACCCTTTCTTTTCAAGTCCTTAATCTTCCTTCGGCTTCCCTCCCAGACAGCCTCACTACACGACACGACTGATGGCTAGTGACTGTGTTTGTTTTACTTTTCATGTACGCTGTGGCGGGTTTAATGTTTACGGGTATGTTGAAGTAGTTTATCCTTGCACAAGTCTGGTTTATCTTCAGTCAACGCACGGATAAGTGGATATATAGATGGTCACGTGCATTTTACTTACCCTTTCACCATTAACCCATTCGGTACCATGACGCGTTTTCATATTTATTTCTACTATTTGGTGATTTTCTACAGCTTCTGAAATTTATGTGTGGGATTAAAATAGTGAAGACTCTGGACTATTAAGCTTCTGACCTCCATAGACCCTTCGTAATTTAAATAAAATCATCTAATCACACCAAAAATTCATGATAAAAAAGCGTTCCAGTACTGAAGGGGTTAATTACTACACCCTTAATCTCATTCCACTGCCACGTTGAAAAATTATTCTGGTTAAACATTTGATAACTTCTATTTCTATTCTTACTATTTTTCTAAGTGTTTCTTGTGATTTAATGCAATATTTTCACTGTGAGCTGTTGTGGGACGAGAAATTTGTTAGTGATTATTCGTTCGTTGCTCAGGAATCATTCTTCCCTTCCTTAGAAAACGTTCCTTCGCCTCTCAAGGGAAAAACGGCTGGTCGAAATGTTTGCCGTACACTCAATTATGGCTGGGAGAGATTCGGGGAAGAATATTGCCCAAGGAGGAGGAGGAGGAGGAGGAGGAGGAAAAGGATTCAATTAAAAGGAGGAAAGGTCGAGTCATAGACTGTAGAAACAAAGAAAGGAAGAAGAACAAAAAGATGACGAAGACGAAGAAGAATAAACAGAAGAAGAAGAAGAAGAAGAAAAGGAAACGAACAAGAACACCACACACACACACACACACACACACACACACACACACACAGCCACCATGTCATCCATCTCACCATCCATCTATCCAGACAGACAGACAGACAGGAAAGGAGAAAATCAACTATTTTGCTCAATAACAAACAAGCAAAAGACAAAAACAGGATGCTGGTGACATGTGTAATGAGGAGACAAATGTAACGCTGAGGGAGAGAGAGAGAGAGAGAGAGAGAGAGAGAGAGAGAGAGAGAGAGAGAGAGAGAGAGAGAGAGAGAGAGAGAGAGAGAGAGAGAGAGAGAGAGAGAGAGAGAGAGAGAGAGAGAGAGAGAATGAACGAAACACACTAAGATCATAAAATATACAAAAAAAGAGGAAAACAAAACTAATACAAAGATTTTCCTTCATCCATCTTGTTGACCAAAGGAAGGGAAACACAGGAAGAGAGAGAGAGAGAGAGAGAGAGAGAGAGAGAGAGAGAGAGAGAGAGAGAGAGAAAAGAAAAGGACATGGCATCATCATTCCATTTTCCGGGTGATTACTATACCGACCTGGATTACTTTCCCCTCTCCCTGTTTCCCCTCTCTCTCTCTCTCTCTCTCTCTCTCTCTCTCTCTCTCTCTCTCTCTCTCTCTCTCTCTCTCTCTCTCTCCATACCTTTCCTCTCCCTTTTTCCTTCCATTTCGCTTCCTTATGTATATTTTATCAGCGTTCTTTTCTTCCTTTTCTTGTATTTTTCATCTTTTCTTTCATTCCTCTCTATTTATTCTCTCACTCTCTACTTCTCTCTCATCTCCCATTTTCTTTGCTTCACTTTCATTTCTTCATTTCCTTATTTTGTCTTCTCTGTCTTCCTACTTTCCTTTCTCTCCTCTACAATCCTTTCTTTATCTCCATTTCTTCACTAGTTAACTCTTCACTCTAAATTCTTCTCTTCCCTCTTTTCTTTTTTTCTATCTACACCTTTTTTTATCATCCTTTATATTCTTCCTTTGCTTTCACATATAATTTCCTTTTTCCTATTCCCACTTCACTCTGTCAAATTATCTCCTACTTCCTCTGTTTTGGTTTGTCATCTCTCAAGCTCCACCATACTTCCGTACAGCTCTCTACAGTTCTTTACAGCTTCCCACAGCTCTCTACAGCTTTCCATCGCTCTCCACAGCTCTTCTTTGCTCATCAATGCTCTACAGCTCCACACAGCTCTCCACAGCTTTCCACAGCTCGCCCCTCAGCTCCCTATAATCCCAAACAACTTTTCACAGCTCCCCACAGTTCTTCACACAGCTTTCCAGTTACCCATAGCATCCCATAGGTCCCCACAGCTCCCCACAGCCTCGTCACAGTTCTCTATAGCTTCCCACATCTCCCCACAGCTCCCCACAGCTCTCCAGTTCCCCCACAGTATCCCCATAACTCACCACAGCTCTCCAAAACTCCCCATAGCTCCACACTGCTCTTCCACAGCTCTCCACATTTCCCCACACCTCCCCACAGCTTCCCCAGTTCTCTACAGCTCCTCATAGCTTTCCACAGCTTCCCCTAGTGTCCCCACAGCTTTCTACAACTCCCAACAGCTCTCTACATATCCCCACAGCTCTCTACAATTTGCCACACTTCTCTAAAGTTTCCTACAGCTCTATCACAGTTCACCACAGTTACCCACAGCTCCTATACAGCTCTACGGTTCCCTACAGCTCCCCACAGCTTCCCCTGCATCTATATCTACAGTCGATTACCCGCGGCTATACTCCAAGATTGCTCCTTAAATGACTTCACGAGGACCAGCGCAGCCAACCATTAACATTCGGAAGGCAATTTCTTTCCACGAATCCATCCATCACTTTCTTGCCTTTTTTTTTCCTTTTTTTTCTCTTTTCTCTTGTTTTTTTTTTTTTCGTTTGTTTGTGTGTTTGTGTATCAGTTGGTCGGCCGATAGTTCAATTTATGTCTCTGTCTATGTCTGTCTCTGTCTGTCTCTCTCTCTCTCTCTCTCTCTCTCTCTCTCTCTCTCTCTCTCTCTCTCTCTCTCTCTCTCTCTCTCTCTCTCTCTCTCTCTGCTCTTCTTTTCCTTCTTTCTTCTCCTCCTCCTCCTTCTCTTCCTCCTCTTCTCTCTCTTTCTCTCCTCGTCATCCTTCTCTCTTTCAACAACACTGCTCTTCTTTCTCCTCATTCTCCTTCTCCTTCTCCTCCTCCTCCTCCTCCTCCTCCTCCTCCTCCTCTCTACCCAAGCAATTGCGAGAAAAGGGTGAAGTAGTTTCCGAAGAAAAAAAAAAAAGGTCTGAGGACGGCAGAGTTAAAAAAAAAATAATAGAAAAGAGAAAAAGAATACCGTGGTAGAGGAAGGAGAGAAAAAAAGGGAAGGGAAAGGAGAAAAGGAGAGGAGGAGGAGGAGCATGGGAGGAAAATAATGCATTTAAATATAAAACAGAAAGGGAGAGAGCAAGAGGAAATAGGAAATAGGATGAATAAATGGAGAGAAAGAAACATGCAAAAAGGTAAAATGGACTGAGAGAGAGAGAGAGAGAGAGAGAGAGAGAGAGAGAGAGAGAGAGAAACAAGAACCAAAACACAAACAAACAAAAAAAACAGACAAACAGACACACACACAGAGAAAGATAGAGGGAAACCCGTAAGAGGGGAAACAAAGGAGGGGAAAGAGGGGAAAAGGGAGGAAGATGAGGCCAGGAAGAGGGCTAGGGATCACCACAAACTTCATTAGCTGACATTAGTACGCCTGACAGATCTTCATTTGTTTTACGGGGCCTTGAAGGAGAGAGAGAGAGAGAGAGAGAGAGAGAGAGAGGGAGAGGGAGAGGGAGAGGGAGAGGAGGGAGGGAGAGGAGAGGAAAGAGGAGAGGTATGGAGGCACTCAAGAATCCCTCTAATCTTCGTCTCCTCACATCAGCACAAGGGGAGAGAAAAGAAGGATGGAAACGTTTGTAGAAATATTTTGTCAAACTCTCTCTCTCTCTCTCTCTCTCTCTCTCTCTCTCTCTCTCTCTCTCTCTCCCAGGACATTAATCAGCAGACAGACACAAGAAATCACAAGTTGGCGGGAACAATGAATTCTTCGGCCACTAAAACTAACCCACTTCCGTCACCAGCCTCAAAAATACACACTCGCTCTCTTCATTAATCCTAGCCAGGGAAATGTGTCTTGTGCCTGAGAAGAACAAATACATCTCGACTGCAGGAAGCTAGAGAGAAGAATTAATGAAGTGAATGTGGGTCTGTGTGTGTGTGTGTGTGTGTGTGTGTGTGTGTGTGTGTGTGTGTGTGTGTGTGTGTGTGTGTGTGTGATTGTTTTTGAGAGTGGTAATGGTGGTGGTGGTAGTGGTGGTAGTGACAGAAGAACAAGAACATCAACAATAAAAGGAAGAAGAAAAAAGTTGTAGTAGTAGTAGTAGTAGTAGTAGTAGTAGTAGTAGTAGTAGTAGTAGTAGTAGCAGCAGCAGCAGCAGTAGTAGTAGTAGTAGTAGTAGTAGTAGTAGTAGTAGTAGTAGTAGTAGTAGTAGTAGTAGCAGCAACAGCAGTAGTACCAGCAGCAATAATAGTAATAGTAATAACAACAAAGAACAAAATCATCTATCCTTGTATTCAAAGAGCAAAAAAAATTGATTGAAAATAAGATCAGGTAATTAAGCACACTAATCAAGCTCCTCACCTGCCCTCACCTGCCCTCACCTGCACCTTAATAACGCAATACAGTTAGTTAGTTACCTTCACCTCCGCCTCCACCAGCACACTACTTTAATATTTCAATCTCACTCTTAATTACAATTCACAGGGAGTGTTATTTAAAATTATTAAAGTTATTTAGAATTATTCATTTGCTTTGCTCTTAATCCACTAAGTCAATTTTGTCTTTTTCATTAATATTTTTTTCGTTGTTTTTTTTTTTCTTCCTCTCTGACTTTTTCGTTCTTTATCTCAATTTTCTTCTCTTTTTTCTAGTATTTTTTGCTTCATTTTTATTCCGCTTTCCTTTTTATTTCTATTTCTTACACGTCTATCCTATTTATTTTCTATTCCCTTTACATCCTCCCTATAACAACCTACTTCTTCTCTTTCCATTATTCTCCATTTCATTTACTCTTTCTACAATTTCCTCATCCTCATATCAACTTTCCTCTTTTCCTTCTCTCCTATATCTTCCTCCTTTAATAATCTAACTTTCACATTTCCCTTTTCCACTTCACTCCTCTTAAACGTTCTATTCTCCGTCTTTTATTAATCTAGTTCATGCGATTTTCCCTTTCCCATCTGCACTCTCCCCTTTTCTCCTCGTTTTCCTGTCCTTTCCTCGCGCTGACACTCTCACGATCAGCTGAGAGGGAGGTGACGATCGCAAAGGTAAACAAAAGCCCTCTGACGGCGAGGCGGCGAACTACCAACTACCACCTAGGAAATGAGCGGCTGGATTCGGGTTATATTTCAGAGAGTGGAAGCTGTTGGCTGTTGTCTTATTTAATGCCGCGATTCCTGGCTCGGTGCCACGCCTCTGTTCCCCTGTTTCCTGCTCCTATTCATGCTCTTCCTCCTCCTACTCTTCCTCTTACGCCTCCTCTTCCTTCTCTCTTTCCTTCCCCTCCTGCAGGTCCTCGGTTTTCTCAATAAGGCATCATAAATGTGAGGGATAATATTTTGATGCTACAGGATATATTTCACGCCTTCAGGAGCTCCCGGGGACAAGACGTGGATGGTGCAGGGTAAATGTGTGTGTGTGTGTGTGTGTGTGTGTGTGTGTGTGTGTGTGTGTCGCCCCGCTGGTGCAGACGAGGCGACGCTCTGAGAGATGAAGAGTCGCACTAAACATTGTGAAAACGGTTACCTTTTTCAATGCGGCCCCGTCGGTTTATTAGCTCGTAGGGACGTTATCACCGCCTTTCTCTCTCTCTCTCTCTCTCTCTCTCTCTCTCTCTCTCTCTCTCTCTCTGCTTTATCGTCTCTTTACACCTTTTCTTCTACTTCTTTCTACTTTTATTCATTTTTCTTCCCACAACTAGTTTTTTCCCCTTTTCTCGCATGGAAGTGAATTATTCTAGCAACTTTTGAGAGAGAGAGAGAGAGAGAGAGAGAGAAACCAGCATACATAAACACCAAATGGCACAATATGGATCAGTAAAGTGCCACACGGCTCTTCTTTTCTTCCCCGCCCTTCCCCTCTTCAGATAAAGACGCACAGGAAGCGACAAACTATAGCTAGACTGATGCGCATCTGGCACTCCACTGACCTTTATCATCCAAGTCATTGACAGACCGACAACGCATCCACATCCGCAGGCTCAGAGCAGCGGCGCCAATCACTCCCTGGGATCTGACAGACTCCTCACTGCTAGAACGATTTTTGCTTGACTTCGACAGCCGCCCACTGAACTTACGCCTCCTCTCTTGTCCTGACTTGGTCCTCCCCAGAGACTTCACCCTCTCATCTCTATCGTAGCCCACTGGAGATGAAGGGAGGGACAGTGAAGGGATTGATCGCCTCCTCTCAGTTGCAGATAAATCAAAAGGGAACGACTGGTTGAAGAAGATTGCCGGTGAAGTTGATTTCTTTCTTCTAACCATGCTATGTTCATCATGGCTGTCGCTGCTGGATGAATGTCTAGGGTGGGGCGGCGGCCGTCGAAACTGGTCAGATAACTGTCTTTGTATGTTGGATTCATTGCTGTCGTCATTCATTTTGAAGGTTAATCAGGATAATCAGCACTTCAGCACCTCAGCACCTCAGCTACACCACCATCACTCTCACGCTTCACAGCACAACTAAGAGGCCTCTTTTTCGTGTTTTGTTTTGTTCTGCTACACAGGGAAAGCTCATTCGTGTCTCTCCACCACGAACGTTCTGTCAAGACTCCGCCGGATACTGTGACATGCGAGACTGCGACTTATGATGTGCAGAGGCTGTATCTCATGAACTTATCACACACACAATCTATGTCATTTTCAGTAATTCTTTGTTCATTTCCAAATATATCTTTACTTAAATGGGCAATAGATTTTTACCTACTTACTTAGTTACACACACACACACACACACACACACACACACACACACACACACACACGCCATTGTCTCGCCATAGATGCCAAATGTTTTTATTGCTGAAGCAGTTATTGTCATTCTATGAGCAAAGGGAAGCCGTTTGTGTGTTAAAATCAGTCTTAACTATATCAACTTTACTTTCAGTAGAATCATATGACACGTAATAACGAACGAACGCACACACGCCATCATCACCCAAAAACAGTAAATGGCACGATTTCTATATAAAAATAACACAAGAAACCTAGAAAATAGTTATCAGTAGGAAAAGAAGTCAAGAGAGAAGGAGAGAGAAGGGCGGCCTCTCTTGTGGTCATTAACAGAAATCTTTAAGGACCGTGATGCAAGTGTTAATGGTTCCAATATCAAGACACGACTCCACCACTGGCTACGAGGCGCTGGTCAGAAATGAATAGGACTTACCAACCCTTAGAGAGAGAGAGAGAGAGAGAGAGAGAGAGAGAGAGAGAGAGAGAGAGAGAGAGACGCACACAAGAATCCTAAATCATCCCAAAAACTTGCTGAGG